>NW_011887779.1:801649-870818 GCF_000806365.1 Fopius arisanus
ACCGGGTGATATTTCTCTGGCAATTGTGTAGGTGCTCGTCGAATTTTTTCCGAGTGATAAGAGCAGTTATAATAAATATAGGCAACAAGTTGCAGGAGGCGAGGACCCGGGGGAGTTTTGTTTGAACTGTTGTACCAAAGGCGAAGAGGGCTGACATTCGCCACTACATCACACCCGTTCCTCTTTTACGTGTCAACCCTCTGGTTTACACTCGTGTGT
The DNA here is from genome assembly GCF_000806365.1 of Fopius arisanus. NCBI lineage: Eukaryota > Metazoa > Arthropoda > Insecta > Hymenoptera > Braconidae > Fopius > Fopius arisanus. Next base: position 801,869 of record NW_011887779.1, read on the forward strand.
CTCTCCTATAGCTACTCCCCCACTCAGTCATCCCTTTGAAAAAGGAACAGCAATTCAGAGGATAAAAAATATTTCCAACACGCCACCCCCTCATCCCTCTCCGCGGGGTGAAAAAAAATTAACCGTGAAATTGGCATTAAAATGATTTTTTAAAACGAAAACCAACGCGTCATTTTGGGTTATAAAAAATCTACTGTCAAATACCCTGTCATGATATTATTTATGACATCATCAGGACAAATTTTCGCACAAGCTTTATTGACTATACTGCCCTTTCTGAAAAAAATCTTCTCTCCATAAATCGAGTATTCCCCATAATTTTCAATCACAAAGTTCTCACACCGCCTTATATTCTCCCGGTGTAACAATAAGTAAACCAAAAATACAAGAGCATTAATGTCTCATAAAACAAGTGAGCTTTGACATTCATTAGTGAGCCAGTGAGAATTCATACAGCCAGTTGGACCAGCTGTATATCCTCGGTATTTGCTAAAGCCAGACGCAAAACGAGCACAAGTACACAAGTGCTGCACGCGCGATTTACGAACACATAAAATTTACCCTCCCCTTCATCTCCACCCTCTTTCCCACCCACCCAAGAGCTTCCAGTATTTGTGGCACTTTCGGCCTAGCCAGTCGGTCCAAAATGAAATTACACATTGCACTCTCACCCCTACCCCCTCCACTCAATTCTTTACGCAAGTACTTTCCGTGTACTTTAATTTAATTCAACTCTTGAAGATGATAAATTGATTTCCACCCCTCGCACCCCCCACCCAGATAAAAATTCAATAATTCTATTACGACTGGCTGCACAAATTCGCGTCTTTCAATAATCGTAATTAAAAAATAAACAACGAAAAAGGAGAGATACGATTTATTTGATAATTATAATTATTTCAAGCCTCTATTTTTTTTTTGTAATTCAACAATTTCTCATTGTGATAAATTTTTTTGTCGGTGTGAGCGATTATCCCGTTGATTAAAACCCGGGACGAAATGGAATGGAAGAAAAATGAATTGGAAAGAGTTCTCTGGTGATGTAGAGAGAAAAAGATGATGATTGAGCATTGTGATGGTATCGAGGGCTTTATCGAGTGAATTGAACATGAAACGGAATAGCGCACGTGAACGAGAATGGACACGTGCAGGGGATATCGTACCGTAAATGTATATCACTTGTATTGTTCGATAAAACGATAGAGAATCGCATAACTTGTCGGGTTACATTGTAACAACCGGGGGTGAACCGTTGGGGGATGTGAGTCACATGTATTTAGCATAATAAATCGTACACGGGGTAATGAGAGTACGCGTCGGTGAATCCACTCATTAGAATTTTTTCGGCTCACTGTTGTGAGATTTTAGGGGGAAAAAAAAATTGTTCATTAAAGCTGATAATGGTGGGATGGATAATTATGCAGAATTTTCCGTACTTTCAGAGATTTTTCGTTTTTTTTTTTATTTGCAAAGGAGGAATATCTAAAATGTAGAGATTTTATTGCTTCAATTTTTTAATGAATGAAAAATTGGAAAAATGAATGGAAAAATTAATGTTTTTGTTATAAATTTTAGAGAGGTTGTTGCGCGAGTGAAAGGGGGAGTTGTAAGAATTTTTTTCTGACATTACATTTATTTTTGATATTGAGAAACTTTTTTTTTTCTACCGTGTTGTCAAAGAGAATAATAAATTGAACTTTCCAAGTAATTATTTATGATTTTTTTTAAGACTTCCAAAATTTAATGACAAATTCGTTGAAATAGATGAATCATCGTTTTTTATATCGTCTTAAATGGATTAATTAAAAAAAAATAGGTATGTAAAATATAATTGATAAATTGTTTTTGCATTGATATATGTTTCGCTCATGTACCACATACATGTGACTCAATATGAAAAGGGCATGGAAAAAGGGCCGGAGGTTAAGACAGGTGAAGACACGGTGGACTTTAACTCGAAGGGATATATAAATAGTTGGCGCCAACGAGATGGTGAAGAGGTTCCCCTCGCGGGACCCCACGCCACAAGGTCGACCCTCCATGTCTCCGGGTGCACAATTCCACGTACGACAGTGAAATCAGAAGGCACCAAGAACACGTAGCATTCGATAGAAGAGAGAAAAAAAAAGAAATGAATACTAGCCAGACAGGCGCCATCCCCATAAAACAAAGAGAAAAAAAAAAACCTGAAGAGAGGGTAAAAAAAAACGCTGAGGACTTCATCCCCATTTTTTTTTTTTCTACCCCAGGTGAGATTATTATGGGGGCCGTCAATTTCTTTTTTACCCCCGTCTTTCGGGAAAAATGCACCACTTGAATATCTAGTCGTTCCGTCGTACCATCGTACCATCCGGGGAGGCTGGGATGAGGGGATGGGGTGGCACGGGGGGTGAACCTGAGGGAGAAAATTTTAAACATGGCGGGTGCCGAACAGTCAGGCGCACCACGCATCGATCAATAGCGCCTTGTTTAATATCAGTTCTCAAACTCCTCTGTACAGCCATCGTCAAGACTCCCCTATCAATTTTATCGTCAATTTTTCCACGAAAATGAGAGGAAAATGAGAGGAAAATGTGAAAAAAAAATGGAATATTTTCAAACGATACGAACGTCTCTATCGAATTTTCCTACTATTTTTAGTTAAAGCGTTTCTGCAGGGAAATTGCTTCCGCAGTTGAGAGTGGATTTTTTCTTTTTTTTTTTTTCGTTTTTACGGAAAAAAAAAATGCGGATGCAAGCTGAAGAGTACATGGATCCCTTCTCCGAGGAGGGTGAGGGGTTTCTGTAGCCGCGAGGGGATAAACACGAGAAATGTGCAAAAAGGGATGATCGTAAACATCGTCGGGCGTTCAAGTGCCTCTCAACTCTGAAACCACCCCTTTCGAACTCACGCCACTTCCGGGCTACACCCTCCCACCCCCTACCTACCCCGCTGCGACTATTCTCTCGTGTTTCGTGTGCCTGTCGATGGGGTGGAATTTTTTGTCGGGCCGTTCGAGGGTAAATGGCCATTCAATGAAACACTTGTATCGGGTGCTTACGGGATTTCTAGGGGCTCGAGGGATATTTTAGTGGACTTACCCTTGTTGTACCCTTTCCTCGGCCTCTCCCTCGCTCTCGGAATGCACCTTCTCCCGTTTGGAGGTGGTATAAATGCTGGAACAGAAATTAGATGTTCATATTATTTTAAAAAATTGCGCACTTTTTATTTTTAATTGAAAGGTTCCACTTGGGAAATCTAGGTTTTAACTCCCGAATTTTTATTCGATACCTCAGAGTTTTATATTGAGAAATTTCCAAAAGTCCGGACTTGGAAATTCTCGAAATTTCAATTTTATTTTTTATTTAAAAGTCCCAACTCAAGTGGAATGAACTTGAATTTAAGTTTCAGTACAACTTTCATATCCACACCTAAAAAATAATCTTCTTGAATAATTGTTGATAAAATAGTTAATGGAAAAATGAATACCCCCGGCGGTACGAGAACTCTGCGTTACCAACGGGAGATGAAAAAAAAATTTTCAATAAAAATAATACGATCCGCGGGTAAAGAAGGAACTGCTCGTTTCGACGATGGTCCTGAGAGCCACCTTTTACTCGCATCAGAAAACTTTTCAGCGGCTGCGCACAATTTCACCGGGTGAAATTGATTTTTTTGCGCGCCCGACACGCACAAAATTAAATTACGCTCCAAACGAAATTCACTGAACCGCGACGAGAGATGCCTGAATGAGAAGTGAAGTTCCCGCATTATACTTCCCAAAAAATTTTTTTGTCCGATCCCCCTCTAACTTAATCAAGAGCCCAAAGGATAGGCTCCAGTTGTTCGAATACAAAAAGCGAATTCAATAATCATAAATCAATTTATGATCAAGGCCATCATAAAAGAATTCATATCTTCTGTACAATTTCAATAATTCGTAAGTGAAACTAAAAAAATTGAAATAAAATAAAATAAATATTCCCTAGCAATCATGAATCATCAATTCAGATTTCCATTTTCCGATTTTGATTTTTATTCGCGAGATTTTCCGAAGGAAAAAATTCTTTCAAGACATAAAAAATCCCGGAAAGGATTCCCCAGTGTGAACCGGTCCACCTCAAGTCGCAGTCCAATCCAAACAAACACTTGCCACCCCCTGAAAAAATAATAAAAAAAAAAAACTCCCCCTCAGGAGCACGCGTCGCCGATTACGGTCTAATTCCCCTGTACGCATCTCTCTCATCAACCCCGGGTGAAGACCTGAGCATATCCCACATAATCCGCCTTGGTAACCCACTCTCACATACTCTCACTCATCCTTTATACCGCACACCGGTGGCACCTACCAGAGGTATCCGTGTCGCGGGATAAATAACCCACGCTCCAGAGACAGGGGTTGCCCCACGCATTTTTTTTACCGAGCTGTGACGACGGTAACCCTCCTGGTGCAACCCTCATCTCACTTCACACGGAATTCACCGAGAGTTACCTCAACCCCGCCGGAGGGATTCCTCACCCCCAGTGGGGCCAGAGGGACAGAAGTGCAAGGCAAATGTCAATATCGCTAGTAAAAAAAAGGAGAGAATTCCGGGGGAGACGAAGTAACGAGGGAACCGGGGCGATAATCAGGGCGTAATTAATCCCTTGAAGGAATTCTCCTCACGAGGTTTGCCCTGTTGGGCGAACATCCCAACCCTCTGGCACGGAAGAACAAATCGCAGTTGCTTTGAGCATCCATAGACATCCCCATATCCCTATATCCCTCGTAATATGACTTAGTCACTGGGTTAATGCACGTTATCAAGAGAGATAAATGGGTTTTGATGTAAAAATAAGGCCTTTGAAAAATTTATCCCTTCGGCTGTGTCCACTGGTGCATTATTTCGCTCAATCGTTCGACAACTGATAATTAAGGCAATCCTTCTCCATTCAAAGTCATTCTCATCCCCCATCTTTTTTTAATCAATTGTATTCTCTAATGATTTATGTTATGTGACGTGACTCGGAATAAATGGAAAAAAGATAATCGTGCTTCTGTAAAATTGCATCGGTGTACACGATGGTATATCCGACGACACTATCGGGAGGTTCGGATCTTTAATTCAACGTGAAAGTTTCTACCCCGGGCTCGCGCCGTCATCGGCATTCGACATGCGCTCGTTTTCCTCGTTATTTTTTTTTTCTCTTTTTTTTTTGCTCCGGGAGATATTCATCTTCTTTTGGCGTTAGCCGCTGGGTTTTATGCGCACTAGGGAATATAATTTCCGAGCTGAATCATTTATTCTTCTTGGAGTTTTGTTGATTTGTTCGGATTGTTCGTTCGTTGTTACGGCCATATTGGAATTGCGGGACCTTGGGAATCCGCGAATGAACCAGCCAATTAGAAGCACGCGCTCTCGCGCGCCCGCAAACCACCGGCAGCTGTCAACGATTCGGCGATAAGCTAATTAAAATATTTCGAAAGCACTCGGTTTGGTGATTCGAGGGGCTAAAAATGAAGTGAACACCAACAGATGCCGGTGATAGTGGTACAGCATATTTTTTTTTTTATCCACAAAAATTCAACGTCTTTGAATTTTTTTTAATATGGCTTTCAGATTCTTTTGTTAATCCAGCGCCATTCAAATTTGCCGCTCTACTTTATTCAAGTACGCCCTGGACTTATTCAAGTGTCTCATTATTTATTAATTCCACTACATCGGGGGCTGTGAATAAATTATCACGACTTTATTCTCCCCATTTACAAGAATTTCCTCAACTATCAATTAATTGAATAAACGAGTCGTTAAAATTCGACCATTTGTTATGGTATATTTCACGAGTAATTCTAATACAGTCAGTTGAGGAAAATTCTGGGGAAATACAATGGGAACCCCGTCAGCTGTTATTTTTCCGTACTTATTGTTCCATGGTATCGACCATTTGCCTCAAATTGATGTCATCTAGTCCGACCTTGGAACTAGGACGTGAGAAAAAAAAAATTTCCAATTTTTCCCCGAGTCATTTTTCTCTGGTGATCGATCATGCCAGGGGCTGTTCTGAACACTCCAGTTGGAGAAAATAAATTCGTCTCGTGAGGACCAGATGTTGCGCCCGTGACACAATGCAACAATGTGCAGTCGAAACGCAGAGATTAACAATCGAAAGTCGATATTCCAAGGGGAGAGAAGGCAGAAAGTATATAACGTCACCGGAAGTGTCTGCAATCAGATTTTTCGGTGAAAACAGAACTTTCATTTTTGTTTTCATTTCATTTTTGCGGTTGTCTCCAGATAAAAGTGACGTAACAACGCGCACCAAAAGGAGAAAATAATGAGAAACCGGAAGTAGCTAGAGGGATGAAGTCTTGATTAATCGGGCAATCAAGTAGTCGATATCAATGACTTGGGTGAGGTCCGACCTGTCAACCGATCATTCAATCAAGTTATTAAACTTGACTTGGATTGATTCAAGTCGAACTTGATGATGACTACGATCCAACTTGATCCATCGAATCGATCTAGCATTTGGAAATAAATTTCCAATTTCGTAGTAGTGCGCAAACTTCACATTTACGTCCTAGTACTTTAATGTGGCTTTTACGCATGAGCAGGCATGCGCAATTTTTTATTTAATCCTCCAATTTCCTATGGCAAAAGCTTGATGGCTTGGCCTATGCAACTCAGCTGACTTCGATTCCAATAAAACAATTTTATTCTCAAAACGACAGATGGCTGGCGCACGCCAACTCGCGATACCCCGAAAGAGCCGTTGCTTTCGTTAGAACCCCTTGGAACGGTTAGAAAACAGGTTGTTATATTCCACCGCCCGCCGGAAGGATAAGGTTTGTTTAATTTCGCCTTAAAATCGGGTCAACGAACCCAGCCATTTTCAAAATAATCAATCGCCCAATCCCCTATCCCAGGAAAAACTCGATTAAAAATTCACAAAAGTATCAACTCCATTATTCCGTTCAATTCATAAATATTCTGTTGTTTCGTCCAAGTTCCACTACTGACACACGTCAAAAACAACGGAATAATGCAATGAGAAAAATAAATCCACCCTCGTATGACGCAATATTCGAGTGAATTCGATTCGTTCTCGACCGCAGGAATCGACAGCCGTCGGCCACGCTCGATCCATCGGGAATAATAATTCAAAATTACTCGCATTATTCGACTGGACGAAAATTTATGACATCTCACTGGCATTCACTCCTCCATTCTTCGGATTTACCCTCCCCCGAGGGTCTAAATCCCCAACTATTTTTCATTCTCAGACAGCAAAGGCAATTACTCCCTTAGCATGTCATTTCACAATTGCACAAATTATTCCTGAGAATAACCAACAATTAATTCATTCAATACATCTCTGACTTGTTCGTTATAAATAAAATAAATAAAAATGTCATTTTCAAAATTTCAAGAAAAATTTCAATACCGCGGATTGAATCGTGGCTTTTTTTTTAGATACCAGTGGAGATGCGAAATAACCAAAAAAATTGTACCGAATGCCTGCTGTTGGTCGTCAACACTCCTGAAGAGGTAGATGCAGTGTTTCCAGCGTAAACATTGGTTGTACCCTCGGTTTCGTGGCAGTTTGACGGGAAAAAGGCGTGCATCCTGCCCCGGCCGTATGCACTAGTGAGAGTTGGTTAGTTTTTTTTTTTTCCTTCATTTTTGTACCCGGCTACGCCCTTAAAACTCTACATTTTCGAGGTCTGACTCGTATACACGAATATATAGATGGCTCGTATATACGAATATATAGAAGGCACTGTCAGGGCCAGCTGCGAGGCGCCCAAGCGAAACGACGACCACGATGAACGCCGTATTACTCGGAAACGTTGTAAAAATAATTATTAAAGCCGTTAACATCAAGTCTACTCATTTTTTTTTTATCCTCCGCTGCTGTGCAGTATGGGTTTAAGGTAAAGACCCTCGTCCGGAGGTTCATGCGACGCTTTCTCCTCTCTTTTTTTTTTCACCCCGCGAATGTACCAATTATCGCTGAATTTTCAGGTACATGCAACTGTGCAATTCACGGATAAAATTAAATTTAACTTTCATTTTGTTGTTGAAAAATTAAAAGAAATTTCAATGGATTTTTTCAATTGACTCACGAATTTTTTTTAATTGTTCATTTTCTTTAATCGTTTCACCCTATTTCTGTCGGTAATTATCTCGCGATCGTGACTGTTGGGTTATTTTTGGAATGTAGGTGAATGGGGCGGTAGATCTCGGTGAATATCGATGATGATTATTTTTTTTCCTCAGGTAGTTTGTTTATTAATTTGTAAGGGGTTTATTTTGGAGGACCACCACGGGTGGCTGCCTGCGATCATGATGACAGTCGAAACATCCTGGAGTTGGAGACGATGAACAGATGAAGGGACAGAGGGACCAGGGGTGCACATGGCCCGGGTGATATTTGACATTCCTTTTCTTGAGTAAATTATTTATGTGAAGAGGATGACTTGCTTCTGGAGTAGCAGATGAGTCGATGAATCTGGATATAATCTTTTTGTGTACAAAATGGACGGTAGAATTTTAACAGATCGATGGGTCGATCTATTCAAATTTTCTTCGACCTGTTGAAATTCTGTGGTCAAATTATCGTGGATTACTCCCGAAACCAAGAGAGATAGCCAAATTTTTGTCATAATCTTTTTTGAAGAGGGAAATGAGGGCTGTAATTGAGGTATCAATGAAAATTTCTGTATCTCTTAAAGATTCAGAGATATTCCACGCGGACGTGGTCCAAGCCTAGGGAGCAACCGGTGTCTACGGATTCAGAGAATTCACCACGTGGATTGTCCGCGTGGATGTGTTATTGTTTTGGAGTACAACACTCTGGTGGCCCAGTGGTGGATACTGGTAAAACGGTGTGAGGGTCGGACACCCCTGAGTTCGGCCAACCCTCCTGGAGGGATTTCATTCATGACCCTCGGCCACCCCCGTCTTTTCGCGTTGACTCCTTCGGGCCGAGGGCAAACGATACACATACCCATCCCGAAAAAGGGTGCTCAGGGCTCCCTGATTTTCCTGCCTTTTTTTTTTCGCAGCTCAATGTTTCAACGGCATCCATTTGATATCTCAATTGTGATAGGGGTAGGAGAAACCACCCCGTCGTATACTCAACGCCTTGTACCACCCATCACGAAAAACCTAGGTCAGGATATCCTTTCTCTTGTATAACTACCCCCTGGTATTGACGAGGGAATTTCACGTGAAATTTATACAGTCAAGAAGATCCTATGGAATTTAATCTAATCGACAAGCGATTAAATAAAAAGGAATAATTAAAACCAAATGGTCATGTGAAGAAACAATTGTTTAAAATAATTCTTTCAGGATTATCATTTCTTCAGAAGATAAAATACTTATTGGTGAAGATCTGGTGGAAGGGGTGGACGAGGTGCAGCGGATCTTGAGAAGATGGTCTAGACGCCAGGTGTCATCATCAATGGAACCTCATCCGTGAGGGTGTCATGGGGCACGCTTACAGGTAATTAACCCGAAGGGGTACATAACCCGAAGAATCCCCTCCAATTCTCATTGATTTTTTATTCAGGGACCCCTCGGAGTCGCCGAAATACTCCCCCATCTGAAAAAAATACCCGGGGAACCGAATACGGCACGAGCCAATGGTCCGACCCATTGTCGGCACGATTTCGTCTCGTATGCCCTCAAGGTCGTCTCCAAACTTCCTCGAAAGGCTCCAGAACCAGCTGGGGCAAAAAATCAGGAATCCATTCCCTTCTTGTCTTCTTCTCCTTTTTTTTGTACAACTCCGATACGATTTCAGGTAGAGATTCCATTGAAAAGAGGCTCCAGGGAAAATGCTCTGACAGGAGTCGGTGGAAATTTCCGGGGCTTTCCCCTCAACCCTTGGGCAAACCTGACCCTCGGTAATTGTTAATGTCAATGCCCTTGCACCTATCGGGGTGCTCTCTCGCCCGGAAGACTGCGGAATCTGCGGGGGATTCTTTGCGATTTCCCAGTGGATGTCTTACGGAAAAAAGAGAAATTTCACGGACCATTTAATGGTGACTTTCGGGAGAGTGACACTCAATACGATTTAGCGAGAAAATCCATGAAATTTCAATCTTCACTGAGAATTCATCGGAATTCCAAAATTTCCAGTGCCGGAATCACGGAATTTCCGTAATTTTCCTGAATTTCCAAGATGATAATCGAATTCTGGAAATTTCCGGGGGATATTTCCGATATTTCCAATTCTCATAAAATCTGTTCCGAAATTTATTGAACTGAAAATTTATTTGAAAATTCAAGATGTTTAAAGTTAGAAATTATGATATTCTTTTCGCGATCATGAATTCTCTCTTGTGGTGCGTTTCAACAGAAACTGGTGAGAAATATCTTCACTATCTCATCACAACTGAAGTTGAGCAAATATTTTCCGAAGATTATCACCGAAATTCCGGACTCATAAGCAGACTGCGCTCAGGAAAAATTCCCATGAGATTGCACATGAATTTTTCATTTCTCATGCAATTCCCCGAATTTTCCAGATTTCGTTTTTTTTTCGACAATTCGAAAAAAAAATTTCCGAAACAAATTGTTGAAAAATATTTCAAAACATTTCCCAAAAATACAATTGTTTTATTCCCGATTTTTTTTGTTTAAAAAAAAAATTCTGAAAAATTTTCCAGAAATTTTTTAAAAATTAAAAAAAAATATTTCGATTACAATTTTTTTTTACTCGGGAATGAAACAACTGGCGACCGATCGATTCGATTCTTCAAAAGAAAGGGATAAATAATCGCTGATCAAGATTTCAGCCTCGCCATGTTTTTCGTGAAGGCACCGAGACGTCTGGATGCTGAGGAAGTTTATTGGCGATGGAATAAAAAAAAAAATTGGTAGCAGATGGTGGCCATATTGCCGCAGGAGCAGTGCCTGCATTAATTAATCATCAATAAAATTCGTTGAGGTATAGAACGCAGATACCGAAGTTGCGGTCATCTGTCCGCTAAGGAAATTTACCTAATCATTGTTATTGTCGGTATATCGCGTGTTTTCCTCGGAGGGGAAATGAACCCAAACAAACCTCTAGGTTCAAGGTTATACCCACCCCATTGGCCGATGGACTGCCGTCTCATCCGCCCACCGACATTTACACCCCCTGGAGACAGAACCCGCCTGTTGGCCAATATATACCATGTCGTGTTATCGGACGATGACCACGGACAACTCCCGGAAATACCAAAACTTTCGCGATCACTCCAAACCCTTCAAAAATTCCCCAAAATTCCAATTCGCAAATGAAAAAACATTTATAAAAAACAAATTTATACCAATTCATCATCAACGAATCATTCTATTCATTTCAATTTTTTAGTCAGCGCAATTGAAGTTGAATTCAATTGATTTAATTCAATTTAAAATGAATAATCGATTCCATCGAATCCTAGAATCAGATCGATCGCAGGATTTAATTGAGAGATTCCACTCGATTCTTAAAAAATCACTTGAGAATCGACCAATAAAATATCGGATTAATATTTTGTTGTTTGGAGAGTGTCTCTGGTTGGTAATCCACGGTGGCATTTTCCATCGCACTCCAATCGACCCGACGGCCTAACAGTCCACTTCCTAACTTAATCCGTAACTTCCGACGCCGCGGCAATCTGACATCCTTTTTATTTTCATTGCCTCGATTCACAGCGATCCACTAGGTCTAACGTTCCCAGGATTATTTTTTTCTATCGTATACCAGCGCGTGTTTCATCCACATCATCGCCATTCTGGTGCACATGCGTACACACGTACAATACCCAACTAATCAATTAACTAGTTGTGTCGAGAGTGTACCATTGAGTCAGCGGTTTGTATGTAGAATAAAAAGCGTTGTATGAACGTCGTGGCTCAAGCCTGGTCCAGCAAATTGGTGATGACCATGGCGGCAAGCTTGAGTGCGGCTTCCGTCGTTCACCGTTACAGGTTCATAAAACCTGTTAACCAATTATTATGCAGGCTCACCCCGACAATATCTTGCTTCGATCCAGCTGCCAACTTGTTCGTCATTATTATTATTTATTTCGTGACAGTGGCATGTCACTTTCAGGGCATCGCGGGATTCTTATCGCTATCGATGCCACTCTGTCATATTACAAGGACTTTGCCATTCGGGGATCTAATTACTCCGGTAATGAAGCCTCTTTCCGTTTATTTACTCGGTGAATTGCACCTGGCAATGGTTAAATTACATTTTATCGGAGAATTCGTTTCAACCGTCGCACGTTGGAAAAAACCGTTCGATGAATTTTACGGGAAGTGGAGAGTAATTTGATCTTGAGTGGGAGATGAGTCACATGGATTTTAAGTTTTATCATCGATTATCGATTTATCTCGAAAACTGGAGATTTGGAACTGAAGTGTTAGGGATTTTCTGTCGATTATTGAATTTACTGGGGAATTCTGAGTCACCGGGTGAAACAGCGCAACTGTATTTGTTTATCTCATTCATTCTTCGGTTTGTTTTCCATTGGAATGATTCAGAAATGACGGACCGTCATTCTTCTGACGGAAATTGAAGACTCAAATAACGAAATTTCATCTTTATTAAATAAAACTCCTGCTACGGTGATCAGTTTATGAGAAAATTCCTGGAGCCGTTGGGCATCATCCGGGGAATCCTGAAGATTTTAATTAAATTCACTTGCCTCCGGAGAACTTTGAGATGTCAGAATAAAAAGGGGAGGAGAACACACTCTACTTTGAATTTTTAATCGAAAGAGTTTGTGAAATATTTCCCTCAAGGTGTCAAGTTTGATCACGCAAAAAAAATTATGACGAGACTTATCGAAATTTTTGATATTATTTAATATTGAATATTTGTCTTGGAGGTATGGAACCGCTGGATAGGGGTAGTATTGAAATCTTGAAAAAATGTGAATACATAAGGGTAAGAAGTAAGAAAGCTCTCATGTCCAACTTCCCACGATTCTCACCCGCATTACTTGATTGAATTGCCATCCGGACTGGAGCCTCATTTTTTCATTTCAAACCATCAAGCCTATTTATCATATTAAAATTATTATCCTTCCTAATTCAAAGAATAATAACCGTTCAACTCCACGAGCTAAAACAATCGTCAACAAGAAAATTGGATAATTGTCCTCTCATCCTGAACAAGCAGAAAAAAAAAATTCTCCACTCCATTGAATATTTAAAACAAGTATCTAGCACTTCAATTAAATCAATTAATTATAATATAATCAAAATCCTATCCAGTGGTTCCTTGCGATGTCACGAGAACGGAACGCCAAATAAATCCCCTAGATATATCCATATATTAATATATTACCAGCTTTCACTCTGGCGTGTGCACTCTCATCGTGTGTAATATCGGATTTTTTTTTTCCGTGAATACAACAATCGTTGGTGATTTGAATTGAGAGTGATCTGCACAGCGTATGCGTGAGGATACAGCAGTCGTGCCGATGAATAATGCACAGTTGATACTTGACGCAGTTGCTTGGAGATCACGCACGGTTGTCAACTTGATATAACTCTCTTTGCCACAGCCACCGATTTTTCTGCCTGTCCACCGGAAGTTGGCCGTGAAATTTGAAAAATAATCCATCCCTCGGCTAACTGTTGTCACAAGACGCTCCACATCCGGAGGATACTCCAAAATAACTCGTATTAATATTTATTTCATCATGTCATCTACCATTGTTTCAATATATTTCAATGTTATAATAATCTTTATCCTTTTCCTGATATAACGGCTGTTGACTGGTCTCAGAAATCATTTCCAAATCATTTCCAAATCATTTCCAAATAATTTCCAAATCATTTCCAAATCATTTTCAAATCATTTTGATTTGAGAATTCGAATTCAATTCCAAGTGACATAATGATTTCACCAATGAATTTAAATTCCCAATTCCATTGGGTTTTAATTCATTGTTTATAATTGCAATGATTTATGCGCAATTTCCAAAGGTAGCGGCCCCTTTTCACTTGGGATGAGTAAATATGTGGTTTTTCGTATGTGATCGCGTGTTGCGTGTAGTTGGGGATTGACCACCGTCACTCCTACGCGATCGCCACACATTCCCGTGTCTCATGCATAGACAGCTGTAATGTATGTCTGTAGGTTAATGCAATTCACTCAGATCTCATTGCGAGAATTGCACATCGTCGAATTGATTGATAAGCTCTTGTCACACGTACGTCAAGCAGTCTCGCGTTAGCTGGACAGGATTACAATGATTTTCTTCGCGGATTATCATCAAAAATTACTAGACACTGGAAATTTATCGCACTCAATTGCCATAAAATCTGGAGATTATTCCAGAAATAATTGCAAATCATAATGTAAATAAAATTATTAATGTAACCAATATTTAGGGAAATAATAACCGCGAGAATATCTGAATATTTCTATTGAGTACCGTAAAATAACCGCGGGAATTGAACGCCATTTAATTTCTATTTATCGCGAGTGCTCTTGACAGTGAAACAATATTTTTTCAGTGAATCACGTGTGAAAATTCCGAGTGCAATGCTCGTGACCTCGGACGCGCTAAATGTACATGCATGTTTTGGTATATATGTACTATAATGCCCAGACGGCATCGGAGAGAAACGGAGCGGCAGATGTTCAAATGCACGCTTGGAAAACCGGTCGGTGTGTTGATGTAGCTGCCGTCGCGAATTGCTATAAAAATATCTGCCATTGTTGCAACGAGACGCTCACACACACATACACCCCTTGTAACGGTCTCACCCGAAATGGATTTATCACGGGGATGATGAAAGAAATTATCGGGATTACGCGGATAATACTTCAATTTATGAGGAAAATTGCGCACGTGCAATTTTCCGAAAATCATTTTACCATAATTACTCAATTAATTTTTAATTGATTCACTAATGACTGGATTGAATAATCCTACGATTTATTTTATGGGAATCTTTTGGGTTTTTGTCATTAATATTCGATTAATTAATTAATACAGAATATAATGCTTTCTTTGATTAATGAATTTCCATTTGGATGAATTCCAAAAGTAGAAATTAATCAATTTCCTCTTCACGTAAGAATAAATATCCCGAAAAATATATTAAAAATATCCACGACAAATTCCCACAAATATCTGAGCATTTCCCTCCCCTATCAAATTTAATTCAATTAAATTGGGGTTCTCACACGTCATCAGTTCCAAAAGGCGGGTAAAAACCGAGGAAAAATGTACACGTGAAAAAAAATTCAGGTACCAAACTGATGAGTGATCCCAGGTCAAAAAGATGATAATTACAGACAGCTGCGTGCCGTAGGATCTTCAACAACGCCCCGTGGTTAATCGAGATGGAATGGCCACGCGTGAATTTGGATAATTAATTTTTTCACCCGTCAGTTTAAAAAAAAATTGAAAAACCCGTCCATTGTTTCCCTTTCAACGGTCCTTGCAGCATCCACTGAATTTTTACCCAGCTTTCCCAGCTGATGCTTTCACGATAATTAATTCGATCAATATTATAGATAATAGAAAGCAATCCTTTTATTATAATCTCGCATCATCCGATGATCGCAAAAAAAGGAATGAAATCTGGGTCGATGACAGCTGCGTCGCCCGAACAAATTCCAATTTCCGTCATTTTTTCTTCATCATGGAGAGATGTGGTAGAAGGAAATGGATTTCCTCCACACGTGGTCCTCGTTTGGGACACACTATCCATGGTAAAGGCTCTTAGAATCCCCAGAAGAGCTGAAACATCTGTCCAAGTCGAGAGAGTGTTGAGAATGCAGTTAAAATTCAGCGATAGTCCACTTTTCAGAAAGTATATACTCCGAGGTAGAGGTACCCCGGGTTCGGGGATACTCGTTAATGAAGGTGCATTTCCCCGGGTGATTAACGAGCACGCCATCTTGAAAACGAGCAGATGTACATCCAATTGTCTTTTCGCTCCTCCTTTTTCTTCATTTTTTTTCTTTTTTTTTTTCCAACGAAAACAATGTCGATGCGATCTGACAATCCGGTTTGAAGAAACCAAATGGCGATTTAACTCCGTTTTGTTCTGCTTTATGGCCCGGGAAAAAATGATATTCCGTACCTGGGCAGTTTGTTAGATCACTCGATGCAGATTTATGGGTGTGATAAGACACAAAATGACTCGCACAGGCGATTCACCATTCTGCTGGGCGAGATAACGAATTTCAGGGCTTCGACTTTCCAACGAACGCACGTTCACTTGAAAGAGAGTATTACTGGGGAGAGGTAAGTAATCGGATTAATCGTAATCGAGAAATGCCATCTGTTGGATTGTTTGGCTGATGGGGTGGGCCATTAATTTTCCGCAAATCTCAAATCTTCCACCGGAAAATTCATTATTTTGAGTAATACCCAATGCACACTGGTGCAATCTCATCGACAATTACAAAATCTTCATCTCTGCAACCACGACAACTGTGCAAACAAAATGGCTGACAGCTTCCGGTTTTTTGGAGGGGTCAGCAGCTGTCCCGGGATCTAGTTTCTAGTCTTATTGCAACAGAAGGTAATTCGAGATGGTTTTCACGATTTTCGCTGTGGAATTTTTATTTAAAAAAAATCATCGACCATTTTTCAATAATCCACGAAAAAATCGTACCACTGGGGATTACCATGGTAATTACCGGATTTATTTCAGTCCGAGAAACTATTTTCTGGGCTATTCTCCATGATGTATCGCATGCACGGGGGGTGTGAGGGTTAACGTCACAGGGCAAAAACATTCAGAAGGGTGGCCTCTCCTCGACTTTAATTGGTCCAAGCGGCTTAATCTATCTCCATGTAAATGAGCGTAATTAGCGCGCAACATAAATCAAGGTACGCACCAGACTATCGATCAGGGGGCGGGGAAGGGTGGAGGGGGGGAGGTTTTTTATTCGTGGTAATACACCGCACTGTTAAGAAATTCCTCTTGGAATTTAAAATTAATTGAAAGAATTTCGAATTTTTGACCAACGGTTTAATATGATTATTATATTTTTATATATTTGAGATTATTTATTGGATTAATTGGCGGGGGTTTTTTATGAGGTGAGGCAAAACTAAAGTTATAAATTATAAATTATAAATTATAAATTATAAATTATAAATTATAAATTATAAAAATTGTTTGAAAGTGATTTCGGAGGTTGAAAGAGCAGAATGTACCACCCATTGCAGAATAATAAAACAGAGTCAGAAAATTAATGTCCGCTCGTAATTGGCATCAGCGCATTTAGGGTCCCGGGGTATGGGATTTGGGTCCCATTAGGATTAGAATTAGCCATTGTGACATTATGGCTGAGCACATGTGGTTGTGCGCCTTCTGGACAGCCACTAAATCCAATTTTCTGGTATATATAACAACAATAAAGTTGGCTCTCAAATTTCCGCAGTTTGGGATTCCTTCCCCCTTTTTTTTTTCATTTGTTCATAAAATTCGTTGAGTTTAAATTGAAATTCCAAAAAATTTCAGCGAAACCCATAAAATTCGGGCAATTTTGGGTTTCCGTTTAGTCTCGTCTCGGACTTATTTTTCTTTTTCATCGTCTCTCCGCTTCGAATTTCAAGTTGTTAAAATCGTCCTATATTGTTCCAGAATCGATTAAACTTCAAAGTTGAGAGAACTGGGAATATACACCGAGAGGCAGAGAGCTAAAAGAAATATGACGCGCGTCGTGGTGCCCCCATGGCGCAAATAAATCATGGTTCCATTTCTCCTGTAGTTCACTCACCAACACATGCAGTCAGTTGATTCTAATGTGGCCCTTTGCCTCGTTTGGTGCACATGCACATCCAAGAATTCTCAATCGACTTTCCCTCCATCCACCCTGTGTATATCCGTGCCACCCGGTCATCTAAATCGACGATAGAAAAAAAAAAAAAAAACCCGTAAATAACGAGAAAGTTACACAGTCAACTCGCCGTCATTCTCCGTAAATTCTCAGGCCCTGGAGGAGAAAAAAAAAAGCCACAAAAAAAGCTCGATGATTTTTTCTATTCCTCGGTTTTTTCATGATTTTTTATTCGTCCCTTAAAACATGATCGACTTGATTGTCTCGTGTCACCGCTGCATACACGTTCACTCGAAGCTTGTTATGTACTCTTGTTATATACTCTTGTGACGTCATAATGAACCGACAATCAGAAGCATTGTCGACATAATTCCCGCGCCGTTGTGTCTCGCTGCAAGTTACTGGCTCCATTCATCGAGATGAGAACGAGCGGAATAGTTTTATGGAATCAAATCATCTTCACGGAAAAAAGAATTGACGACTCAAGTGATACGTCATTCTGACTTCTAAACTACTTGATTTAAGTTCAAGTTTGGTTTTACCTGGATCAGGCAGTCAAGTACTTCATCAAGACTTGAGTCAAGTCAGATCTCCAGTTAGCCTGATCCTTTCTTCATCCAAGGTAGCTGTCAGATGAGATAAGACGAGAAGTCGTTACACTCGACTAGTCGAAATGATTCGCCATCCCCCAGGGGTGCGATACCCGTCAGATGACACTCGTCAAACATCCGTTGAGCAACGGGAATAAAAGAGTGATGAAATTGAAAGCGATCACTAGGAGAGGCACAAAAAAAAATTGAAAAGGGAATAAAGAAAAAGAATACGGGAAACATTAAATAGTGTAGAGAGAAAAGGCAACATAAAAGGGATGAAGACCGTCTGCTAATTTCGATGGGACTCAGGGTAAGTGCAGGACAGTGCTCAGGGGTATTGTTCATGGCCGTCACGCTGAAGAGCCTTGACGTAAATGGCCAATTGGTATATAACACACGTGCGCCATGTACGAAAAGGAGAAATGCCATTTTCCACGTGGTTCCTCCCTCTTGGCTATCTCTGTATTACGTTAAACCATTGAATTTAACTCGAATCCCTTGTATTCACTGGCTGTTGTCTATGTGTTAGTGCGTGACTCGGCTACGCTCGGCTTCATCGGGTATGTATGTAGGACATCGGGTAGAGCAGCTGTCCGACAGCTGGAGGACCCTTTTTACCTGCTTCTAACCCATCGTATAACTCCATACACTCAATGTGCAACCTCATATCAGTCATTCTCTCTGGGAGTTTCGATACCTTTGAGCAAGGGATGCGGTGGTCAGGGCGCGTGGCCCAAATTCACTGCATTTCGTGTTTTCTCGCGGGTTGGAGATCCTCATCACGAATGGCTCTAGCAAATCCTTCAAATTTTTCATCTTCAAAAGAAATCCTTTGAAATTAACTCTCATTACGTATATCGGTAAATGTCTAGAACATGTCCACACCTCCAATTTTTTCTATCCAATATTTTCATGAGAAAAACCATCTCGGAATTTGATTGAACGTTCAACGGTACCTCAACGCAAAATTCCGGTCGTTTTCCCCAATTTAGACCCGACGAAGTCTCTCTAATTCCTCGGGAAACGAGCTACGCCCCGAGAGAGTTTTCCCACTCTCCTGGGGAAGTCAAGAGTCAAGGCCGAATTTGATCATCTTCCTTCCACGTGTACCAGACCCTTCGTGGTGTACAGGAGGTACATCAATTCAGCTGTCGTTTTATGATAATTCAAATCATTTCGTAATATTTTTTACAAAATATCCGGTTTAAAAAAATATTTCGATTTTTGCTGGGATATGCTTTGGGTGTGGAGTGAGTCACACATTAAAGTCCCGGTTGCGCTCACTCGAGCGATATATCTCCTAGGGATCAGGCACGCACTTGGGCCACGCACAGTACATGAGCGCTGCGCGCGCGTTTTACCCCTGCACCACGAAAATCGATACCAGCGAATCTAGCCGGATTATATCCTTACAGGGGCTTCCCCGCTGCCCTCTACCCCCTGCTCACCACCCCCCAGCCCACTACCCCCTGCCCCCTGCCCCATGCCTGCAGCACCAGCCCCTTGTCATCGTACCCCACCCCGCCGACCACTCCACTCTTGTCCTGACCCGCGAGGAAATTCCCTCATCGTAGCTTAACGCAAAATATTTAATCTCATATTTTCAGTGACGGTTATATATTGCTATATTATGTACACAAAGATATATCCGGATATATATTTTTATATTATATGTCTCTGGAATGAGTGAAAATATATTTATTTATTGTTATTATGGTTTAAATGGAGGTGGGGGGTGACACCCCCAATTCACTATTTAACCCTCATCAGGTGATGGTATTTCCCCTCACGTATTTAACCCTCATGAATTTTCCAACTAACCCTCATTTATCTATTTAAGCTAAGACGTTAATACTTCCGGTTCACGATTTCTCGGGGCTTAATTTGTTTGACCTTTATCTCGCACTGATGTTTTCTCTACGATGTTTAACCCACATTCGACCCAAGATTCAGAGAAAAAATAAATTTTCTTCTTTTCTTCTGGGAATTCCATGAAATATTCGTAATTTGTTCGCAATTGTTCCCCTTAATTAAGTTAACCAAAAGTTTACCCATTAATTCATCCGCCATTTTTAATAATATTGAACTACCCCATTTCTCTCTCCCTGCCCTTGCACATAAACCTTGAAATTAATCCGTAATTATAACGAACATTGTAAGTAGTTGTCTTGACATGGCGTCGATATCCAGTCATTTATTTTCAACCCTGTGAGTGCAATTTAGCATTTTTCAGAAAAGGGGAGGGGGTAATTGCACGCTTGTAACAAACGCCCTGGGCCACCTTGTTATTACTCGCACGTGAACAAATACGCACGTGTACACGTGACACACGGTTATACGAAGTGCGCGGAAAACTTTTTTTTTTTCATTTTGCATTCAGTTTTTAAATAGGGAAAAATATAACTTCATCGGCTCATCGATTTCCATTGCCTGAACCCTTCGTTAAATTCTCAGAATATGGAAATAGGGGGTGTGGGGCAACAATCATTTGAATTATTCCCTGGAAATGCCATTTTAACTCTCAGCTTGGGCAATATTAGGGGAGCAATCAATCCACATTTGTTATTAAATTTACCGCATGATAAATTGTCTACGAGAATTTTTACTGCCCTATTTTATTATGTTATTGTTAAATATAGTGGAGAATTAATTAAAAACTAGTGCGGATTCACGAAATTTTTTTCACGTACCTACAAATTAATTTCTGCTACATCCACCAAAAATCCTCAACATTGTACTCTCACTCCGTATATTCCTCCATCTCCCCCAAAACCCCGTTCCCTCCTAATCTTCAGTCCCCTTATCTCAAGATATTTCTGTTGATTCTGATCCTCGACTTTGCATAGGCCTCCCCGGTAAAAACACGAAAACAAATAAATGTAAATATCACGAGAGAAAAAAAAAATACGCGTCATTACAAAAATACTGTCAACCTCCCCCACCTCGATAAGAGGTGCCCCCGAGAGATGAGAACGAGAGGTGAAAAATGAGAAAAAAAAATAAATATATAAAAACCTTCGAAGCGGGAGAAAGAGCGTGTAGACAAAAGGCCCAAAGAAAACACCGAAGAAAGAAATTTGCACTGAAATATCCGGGACATGAAAGGAAACTCTGAAATTCAGGGAGGAAGAGAGGAGACACGTGAGGACGAACAAAACGAGAATAAAAAAAAAATTGAGGAGAGTGCGGGTAACGCGCGGCATTTCCTTGCTTCTGAGAATGCTGTGTGTACGATAGGCACGCGCGCACACGCACTGAATAATGTAAAACTGGCTTTACAGTTTTGTCCTGCGTCCTTTCTCCCCCTCACCACCCAACCACCCCCTCCGCCTGGCACTCCCCGCCCCGTCAAAAATATCGTGTCTCTCTCGTCTCCCGCGAGAAAGCGATGAAAGGCGAAAAATGCGGGAGAAACAAAGGGGAGAGAAAGGAGTTTTTGAAAAAAAAAAAGAGAAAGAAAAAAAAAACACGTGAGAATGAGAAAAAAAAACCCGAGGGGGTGGAAGGAGTTAGAAAAAGCGTGAAAAAGATAAAGCGGAATGGAGAAGGGGGTGAGTGGCTGGGGGGTGAGAGTGCTACGGGGTGGGAGTGCTAGAGGGTGGGAGTGCTAGGGGGTGGGAGATACTTGGAGAGGGCTTGTGTATGTTACACTTCGGAAGGGGAAAATCGATCGAGTGCGTACAGACGCATTTCTGCGTGCGTCGAGAGACGAGTGCGCTGGTGAGCCGCGGGGGTGGCGCGGGATGGCGGGGGGTGGAGCGGAACACGCGGACTCGGGTGAACCGGAGCAGGGGAAGCTGTGACTCATCCTGTGGGAGAGTCCTGTTCCCGTTGCAGGAAACCAACGAGGGGGTGCGGATCGATATATCGACTCGAGGAAACATCGAGTCCGCTGGAGCTCACGCAAAGTGCGTAGTTTGTTGTCTTTCAAATTTTTTTACACGTTTTGAAAATAATACGTTACGATATAAGTGAAATCATTTTCATTTTGATATTGTTTTTTTTTTCATTCGAATTCCCCCAGAATTTTGTAGAATTAAATTACAAAATTCACTGACAATTTATTATTATTTATAATTGCAATCAATTAACTCGGATTAATAATTTGGTATGGAAAATGCTGGTTTATTGTTTTTTTTTTATGAATAACAAATTATTTATCGGTTACGTTTAATGGAATAATTTAGGTGATTATTTCGCATTGGTTTATCATTTTTATTTCAGTTTTTTGTTTGTTGAATGGAAGAATGAATGGCGCAATTTTATTTCTTCGGCGTCTGGTATTTCACGTCGGAAAAGGAATAATTGCGTTCAATTAGGCCCAATACATCAGCCATGCAATTTCGTTGGGATTGAAAGAAAAAATGCTGACAGATTGGTTGGGCTGCAACCATCGTCGAATCGGTGAACGTCCAAAATGAAATATACGCGGCATTCACTCTTTTATACGAATGTTAATTCCCCATCTGGCGTTGGGAAGGTACAGAAGCCACCGTGGAGTTGAACAGGAGTTTTATTTGCCAAGGCGATAATTCCTGGGTCGATCGACCTTCGCACCCCCGAAATACGAAGGGGTTGAGCTAATCCCGGAATATGTTGGCGCGATTTCAAGGGAATTTCGAAAGACTTTCGTACCCTTCGAATTTTTTTGGTAGTATCACCATGTCTAGACCGTTGGGAAATTAATTTTCAAATTTCAAATGAATCCTCATGAAAAATGATTTTTTATTCAAGAATTTTATTCCTCAATTCGTATTATAATTTACTTTTTTTTATTAATTCATTTTTTTTTCTGAATTTCAGTAATTGTGCAGAATGATTTTAATTGAATTTTGTATTTTTGATTTCGATGGAACGTCAAAAAATTTATCATCAATTTTTTCAGTGATGAAAGTCATTGAATTTGGATAAAAGTGCAACGGTTCCAGAGCTTCGCGAATAATTCGTTCGCGACAATTCGCCTTCCCTTGGTTCCGGTTTCCTTCGATAAATCGAAACGGGGGAAGCCCGTGAAAAGTAAAACGAGAAAGAGGATATCCCCGGGGCGAGACTGTGTCGGGGTAAAAAATAAAAAAAAGGGCAGCCCAAGTATTCGGTTACCGAAGAGAGAGTTTACGATGCAAGGTTTAAATTATTACAGGTGAGTATAAAAGAAACACTCAAATATGTATGAAGTGGTTTGCAGGAAGAGGCCAAACTCGAGATTTGCCGACTCAATGGAGAATTGCTGTTTATTGTAATTTTGCTGATGAATATTTTAAATTTTTCGCTGGTTCACAAATTTTTGAGTGAAACTTTTATACAAAAATCCATATTTCAATAAAAATAATAATAAAATCAAGTAAAAAAATCTTAAATCTCCAAAGTTTAGGGATTAAACTTTGAAAAATTTAATTATTTCCCGCTTTACTCATGACTCGGAAGAATGTGCTGTGACAAACGAGTGGATGCGATTAAAAAAAAATTATGTTAGTCACAAAAATTGTTAGTAATTTATTAGTAATTCGTTAGTTAGTGATTGTTAGTATCTCGTCACACTCCTTAATACTAAAATTAGTAGAAGGGGTTAGTATTTCGTGTTAGCTGGTAGTTAATGTTTTTAGTTCATGATTAATTTTCGTTAGTTTCCTCGAGCGCCTGTGTCGCGGTGCTTATCAGAGTTATCAGTCATGATAAATAACCGGCGATACAGTCGCTTTGCCAAAATGTTAGTTATGATTCGTTTCTGGTTCCGCAAGTCGCATAAAAACCCGGACAGCAATTCCGCTGGAATGACCATGACAAAAACATTATTCTTCGTCTTAATGAGTCATTACAACAAATCTATTATCACTGACTTAATTTTACTGTCATTCCAACGGAATTTATGTCTAGGTGATTTTTTTTTTTTGCACACAAATTGTTAATAAATTGTTAGTGAGTCAGTAAAATAGTTGGTTAGTGTTTCTGGTAATGACACGTATTATAATCACGTGAATTAATTCCTCGTATCAATTATACAATTAATTTTGAAAATTCAAGAAAACCGTTGTTTTTTATATTAAACAATTAAACAATTGAAATTCTTCGATTAAAAATCCGGGAAAGTCGTCACCGGAAGATGATGTCTGAAATATTTTTGGGTCAAATGCATTTATTTTCGTGAATTTTCAAATGATTGGTCGCAGCAAATTCTTTGGAAATGATTAGCAAATGAATATAGTTCGGGACTTTAATTTTTGCAGTGGAGAGAAAATTAGTGGGAATATGTGTTCGTCCTGAACGAGACTGAATAGGTCGTACGATGCTATGTGTTGCTTTGAGGCGGCGATAAGTGACCGATAAGAGTTTGTATTGCCGAGCACCTCGAGGGTTATCGATGCCCCAGGGCAACAAACCCACAAGACCCCAGGATAAAGTAAATAATAACTGAGAATAAAAAAGTGTAAACCGAAAGTAATGAAGAATTTGAGATAAAATAAATCATCGCGCTTTCACCGTTACTGATAAATATCCCAGGGTAGGATTGAATTGTTGCGATTGGTTTGGCCCATACTGGGATTCCCAACCACTCGCGCATGCGCACGTCTAACGAATGAAGGGTTAGGACTGAGAATTTAAAACGAGAAATTGTCGGCCTCCACTTTGCTCACCCCTCTTGGCTAAATTATTCCGGTAACTGAGAAATTCCACGAAATTGGGGTGAAAATTACGGGGCAACCCGGGAATTTCACCACCCATGAGTACCTTTACGCATGGTCGATTGCCGACGTATCACCGACGCTTCGGTGATAACGGGATTTTTTTTTTCTCCTTACCAATCCCCAGGAAAAGTGGATCAGGGATATGTTCTTATCGCTGAGGCGTGAATTTACGGAGTGAGTCTGACGGAATAATATCGTATTATTTGGAGGGTTAAATTTTCGCCGGATTTATCGCGCAATTTTCGGGATAGTTAATGCCATAAATTGTAGATTGAGTTTTCCGCGTTATTCGTGTGGAAAAAAAAAATTGAAGTTATCAGTTCGAAGGTCATTTGTTGTCAGGGGCAAGATGGAGATTTCCGATGCCCTTCGAGATATTTTTATCGTGCTATTGGATTTCAATGGAATTCCAAGGAATTTTGGGATTGGAAATTTATGGAAACCTCATTTTATCGCAATTATTTTAGGATTCATTACAATCCCAGGATTTTTAATAATTCCGCATTGAATATTCGGGTTTTCCGGGAGAGCAATTCAGTGATATAATTATTTTTCTACCGCTGATAAAAATATCTCCTGAATCAAGAAATATTTAATGAATATTAAATATATCTGTACTTGGCGATGCGTGATCGCAGGTGTAACACACGTTAACCACGACCCCAGGTTTATTTTCCCCTCATTTATCTCTCTCCTTTTTCGACAGGACCGAGACCCAGAAAATCCGCGAAAAGTGTAACGCAAAAAGACTCTTCCCCGGGGATGATAAGGGCGGCAAGGCCACGATAGCTGGAGGGCAAGAGGAAAATAAGGGGATCGGATTGTTGTGACGGCAAAGGTCTCCACACAATACTATATACTCCTGGA
The DNA here is from genome assembly GCF_000806365.1 of Fopius arisanus. Taxonomy (NCBI): domain Eukaryota; kingdom Metazoa; phylum Arthropoda; class Insecta; order Hymenoptera; family Braconidae; genus Fopius; species Fopius arisanus. Next base: position 827,779 of record NW_011887779.1, read on the forward strand.
CTCTCGTTTCTCCATCTATCATCGGGGTTTACCGTTTACCTCGACTTTCGCTGCAGTGACTTTTTTCCTTTACCCACTTCCGCCATCCCGTGGATCATTTCCTTTATTTTTATTTCCAATCGCCATATATAAAAGTGGAAAAACCTGAATTCATTTCGTTTTTTTGGGGAGGTCTGAGTCTCTTCGAGACGTAGTATTGATTATTGGAAATTGGAGATGTCTTCCCTTTCCCCGGCGTCGCCCTTTCTCACTCTCCCTTTCACCTCTTCCGCTGGAAGCCATCCCCTGGAGTCTCGACAACTCGCCACAAACGTCTCAACTCCACGTTAACTCAACATTTAATTTCTGTCTAATTGACACTATCGCTGTTCGCCGGGTATTTTATTTTCCCTCGATGAAGTCATTCTGTTTACGTTCGGATTCTGACTGATGCAGTAGGAAATAGTCCAGATAAGTCAAGTCAAATTCAAATCACAGAATAATTAATCTGAGTCAATCAAGACTCGAGTAATCAACTTGATATTGTCAATTATTCTCAACTGAGAACTTGAATCAATTGTGCGCAATTCAACATTTCTCAGTGAATTCCCAGTTCTCTCGATTTAATGAATAAACAAATAAACTTTGTATTATTAATGCTTTGATTCACTGTGAATCGGGCATGAGCATTCGATGGCCGTGAGTCACAGGTCAAACGTCGTACAAACGTCAGGGGATAATTGATTTGTTTGCCTCGCAAAAATCTCACGCGATCGCCCAAGTATTTCTCATCCGCCAATTTCAATATCAATTTCACACCTCACCCTCGATTTTCTCCAAAATTTTCACCGCACCATAAATTCCCATCAATCGAGGCAAACCCGATAAAATCACAAAGAGCTAATTGAAAACTGCATGTGCCTTTCAATGGGAAAAACAAGACGCCACATTTCACAGAAGAGAGTTCGATACGCGATTGTAATGACCCGTGGGGGCTTGAGCCTTGAACTTGCCCTACGATAAGACACTGGAGTTGCTTACGTACATTGGCATCGTAGAGTCCGTTCACTCTATCGCTCACTACCTCGTTAAATCCAATCATTAAATTTATCACAACAGCTAAGGATAAAAATTCAATAAAAAGTCCCTACCACTGTAGCAACAACAAGAGGAGGTTTATTCATGATTTTGGGTGAGCGGGAATAGAGAGTGAATTTCAACCCCTCCGTTGAGTTCAATGTCACTGCAATAATAAACCAACGGCTCTCTGTATTTCTGTATTTCCCTCTGGGCTTCCCTCACCGAATTTTCCCTCCTTTCCCTCTTCTACCGGGTTGAGCCCCAACATCGAGGCCAAGTTCATCTCTATATATACCCAGGGTATACGATTCCTAGCCCACCCACCGGGCAAAACGATTCACCGTGTAAATTCCAACCCTCTGTTTCTCCTCTCTGCTCTATATATCCCCCACCCCCTCATCTTCTTCACCTATACCACCCACACACCCCCTCTGTTCTCCTTTATCGCCTAAAATCCCGTGGCAAATGCGTACCAACAGATACCGGAGATACGACTTTCGCACGGAACTCACATCCGCCTACTGCTGGAACGTGAGTCATGCATTTCCAAGTGGAAATTCCATATCTCAACGAGTTTTTATTATGCCCATGGATTTTCATTTTCAATGAGGCTACTTCGGCAAAACGCGTGTCGTGAATGCCCGTGGGAGCGAAAAATCCCGGAGACGGAACGGTGTAAAACCGGTTTTTGCCCTTTGTGGCTTTTAATGACTTTATAATGAACAATTAGGCGGGGAGAATTGTATCAATTTAAACGGTTTCGGGTGATGCGTGTGTACGGAGTGAATTTTTCTTTTAAAATGCAGCATTGCGCAGGGAGAAAAATTTCCAAGTGCATGCGCATGAAATGATTTCCGTAATTTGCCATAAATGACGGGAATTGGGGGTCAGTTTGCTGACCGATGCATTCAATTTGAATAGTAATGAAACTCTTGACTCACCTTTTTCTCCGTGAGTTTCTCGCACCTCCTCATCTTACAGATCTGATGACTCTTGTCGTTTCTGCACGGTGCACAATCGCCGCAGTTGTCCTTTCGCTGGCAGCCGATGCACTCGCCGCATCTTTTGCGCTTCTTTTTGGCGGGTTTATCCCCGAGTCCCCCATCCCCATCACCATCACCGACGCCTCCACCGAGATGTCCGTGAGGACCGCGATTTCCAGTTGAGGATACAGCAGCAACTTGTCCAGATGACTCAACATTGCCACTGCCATCCTCTGACTCCATGGAGTCACCACGATTTTTTCTCCTCTCCTTTTTTCTACCGTCGATCCTTGCCGACGGCGACGAGTCGAGAACCGTCGACATGGGATTTTGAAAGTTGGTGTGATGCAGCTGAGGATACTCCTGCTTGACAACAGTGAGAACTGTGTGATGATGTCCAGCAGGTGGTGCAAATGCCTGTACTGGATTTGAGCCAAGCAGTTGAATGTGTCTCTCATCGAGTATTTGTTGCTGAAGTGCTGGTACTTCGCGTGCCTGAACAGGCGCTGGCACCAGGGGATAACCAACAGGCGCTCTGTGTGGATGATGCGGTGGTGGAAGTGGTGAACCAAGTGTGTGAAAACTTGGCAGACCAACGGCCGACGTGACAGGTGGTGAATGTGATACCGAGGCTGGTGACAGAGGTGTGAGCGCTGTCAACTGTGGCTCTGATTCACTCGGTGGTGCAAATTGACTGGCAAAACTCGGCAGACCATCGGGATTCTGATGTAGCCCATGCTTAGACTCCCAGGGACGGTACTGACTTGCCAATACAACTTCACCCCTCGAGTCTATGAGTCTACCAGTCAGACCCTCGTAGTAATCCCACGAGGATGTCAAACCAAGACCAACGTCTTGGCTGTGAAGGGTTGTCAATGTTGTACCAGTGTCCATTGATACGTCACCGGAGAAACTGCTGAAGGGGGGCAAGTGGCGATTTGGATCACCAGGTCCAATGTTGCCTGGCGATACCGACAGGCCCACCGGAGGGCTCACCCTCTCGGGTGCTACCTCCTTTTTAACCTCGGCGCTCATCTTCTGAGCAGCATTCTCAAATCCATCACTCCCTTCACGAGATTTTTACACTTTTCAAAGATCTCACCGGTGAGTTATCACAACAAATTCTTATGATCTTTATGATTTTAATCGTTGATTCTTCTTGGGGCACCAACAGTTCAATTGAAACTACCTCGGACACTTTTCATGCACGCACGACATTCAATTTGTTTAGATTAATCTCTCGTTTAATTACAGTGATGAGTTTCGTTGAGCTTTACGGTTCTCCACTCAATGATTTTATTTTTTTTTTTTTTTGTACTCGACAGGTTTAGGCTACGAACTGAAGTAGATTGGTTTTAGTTTTCATTAATTTTTTTTTGTTTTTATCATTAATGTGTTTCTTTATTCCTGAGCGAAAATTCGTCAACGTTTTTAAAAAACTCGATTTATCTCAAACCTCGCGCGTTTGCTCGATAAAATTTGATAAAAATTTACTCCTCGGTGCTCGTTTAAAAAATGTAGAATACTTACAATGTTTAACTATAAATTCCTATGCTTTTAGACTCTGTCTGGTTTTTACTTGTGATTTAGTTTTGCTTTTAGTAACTGTGTGCGGAGAACTTGATGCTTTCTCGAATTAATCGGGAGATTTTTCTGTTTTCGGTTGTTTTATTTTTTTTTATCAAACTGTTTGCCCTCCGCTCATTAGAGTATCGTTGAATGATTAGTAGAAAATGGTAAATTCTTTGGTTTATGGTTTAGCTCACTTATTTCTCTGTCACACGGTTGTATTCAATTTAATCCTCTTCGAAAACTTTACTATATTCTTTCTGCTTACACTTTTCCGTTTACGTTTTGCTTCTCGCGATTTGGCACTGGCGGACTTTTGTATCGATATATATTTGTACACTAGATTAAAATACGTATCAATCCATTTGTCTCCCTTTCCAAGATTTTCTAAAATCCTCTCCTTCCTTTCAAACCTAAGCTCTTGGGATACGACAATATAGACACTACGTGATTCTCGATTCGTAAGAAAATATAAATCACTTGAGGTTAATGTGGCTTGTTTGAAGGCTGTTGATTTGTACGATCTGAAACACAAGAAAAAAAACTCATTTAAATACAATGATCAATTATCACGAAAACGTGAGCAATAAATTGTTCATTCACACGTGGGTAAATAGAAATAACATATCCTGCGAACCGAAACGACCCCGTCAATATTTTTCCATAATTATCCCCAAGTTTTCGACTTTGGGGAGGATACAGTACCACACCCACAACTATTTCTTTTTTTTAAACAAAAATTGTATTGTTTGCAGGTGAAAGTAAGTGAGAAAATTATGTTTAAAATAAAAAAAAGTATACGAGCAGGCCTGCAATGTGAGAAATACGAGTGAGTCAGTCCGGACTTGCCTGACATCAAGTAAGGATGGAGAACATTTTTTCTGTTATGTGTAATGTCAGCTGGTTTTTTTTTTAATCCATTTCGTTATCTCTTTGAGATTAAAATCCTGTTTTTATATGATTTTGATCCAAGAGGTGTATCATGGGATATTTCTTTTGGGATAAAACACCTCGACTGTGGATTTCTCCGGAGATTTCTTCATCGGTGCTTGTGAAAATGCCAATTCAACACGCAATGTCCCCCTCCAACCACGTGTGATACTGGTCTTCCGCGCACGTTGACCACGCGTTCGCCCGTTTCACCCTCAAGGTTACTATTACGAGGCCCTCCCTACTCATATCCTACCTATTCCCACGCTTTGGTATTCGCTAAACGACCTGTCTAAAATACAATCGTTCAATCATAATCCACCGTTTGACATGTAATTTTACGTCAACAAAAATAGAAAAAATTACTTCACCCATGTTTATAATCAGTCACCCCAATAATTACCACCAATCACTAATTACAATTATTCTTCAAACTTCATCGTATACGTTATTAACTGCAAGAGCTTATAATTAAAAAGAAAAAATATCAAGTAATTTACGAGTGAAAAAAAAAAGGTTTAAAATTAAATCCTCTCACTCTCACCAATTGAAATTTTAAATAAAAAAATGAATGGTCAATTCTTTTGAGTATTTTTTCTTTCTGATTTAGATTTTTTTCTGGTAGAAAAGTATTGAATGTGGTGAATGTTTTTGAACAGAAAAATTATGAACGCGTTGAGTTTGAAGCCATCACTGGCAACTGGAGCGTCGGGTTGGGGCCAGGACGAAATATCGACCGGGTGTTTTGTTGACTGTGTGCATGCCCCAGGCCTCTCACCCCCATTCCCCCTGACACATGGAGTCCCCCACACACCAACACACATACACAACACTATTGCAATATCATCCAACGTACATACGTCATTGATCGGTTGCACAGTTACATAGTGAGTAACGCGTGTAGTTTTGAGTCTACAGGTGTAAGTATCTCCATTTGTACCGGTAATACCAACACGCTCAGACAAGGGGGTAATGGGAAGTAATAGTTCACTCTTGCTCTCACTTGTACCATTCTCCCACTGTTTCAACACAAATGGAGTAAATGCGAGATCAAGTACGTGTGAACGAGCTTTCGCTGTCCGTGAAAACTTGCACTATCATTTGAGACTAACGCCATTGTAACGCTCACTAAAAAAGTCGAGGAAAACCGGAAATCAAGGGCATCGACAGAATCTTGTCAATGAATCAATTAAATAATTGAGAAACTGAGGTGAAGCAAAGGGAATTGATTATTTTCTATTTCTCCAATTTTCGGATTGATCGATAGGTAAAATTATTTTATTGTTTAACCGAGGGATTAACCGAATTTTAATCAAGTGATAAATCCATAAGAATACGTATTTTTATTGAATATGGAGAGGGACTCCTCTGGCGTTGTTCGAGCTATTCCCCTATCATCTGTATTATTGAAAATTGATGATAATGACGCACGTCAAATCATCGTCGACGGGTAAAATAGCGCGAGCACGGGGGATTGAACTTTCCTTGGTCGTTCATAAATCGTCTGGACTTGAATACCGCGAACTTTAGTCTTTAAAGGTCGCGAAACTCAAACGTCGCGATGATACGAAAACCAAGAGCCGCGGGTTGGTTAATACCAGTGATAGCGAACAGTGTACATATTTCTGCACCAAGATAACGTGCACCATCCCTCACCCCTCCATCTCTTAGCCAGTGAAAAAAAAATACCGATCATTGCCACTGACTTTATTTTAACTGTCATTGTGAAATGGCACTGATGAAAGTGAATGGAGAAAATGGCGGGCGATACACTGTTCAATTTTATTGTACCGCCACGACCCAAATAATCCCATCATCCAGTCACTTATCTCAGAACGGCTTATCATTTTCACATCTTATGAATATCTAATCCATTTACTCACCCCCGAAACTCCTTTTCCGAGGGTGTAGAAAAAATACTGGCAAAAAATGGCGGCATTATTTTTATACGAGCTGAAAGAAAAATGAGTGAATGGGACAGACGATTTTTTAAAAATTAAAAAAAATAAAAAGCCCGAGGTACGAAAAAGATCCGGTGCTGGTTTTCGTCTGTTGTGCTATACCAGAGGCAGCAGCTGGTCTCCATGCACTTTCGCTGAATCGACCGTAGCTAACGCACGAAAAATTCAATACCCGCCTCTCTTTTTCGTTAGGCGAAGAGAGAAGTCCCTGGACCCATAGTGCACGCTCCGTCGCTTTATACCCAGTGCGGCACAACAAAATGTGTGGATGGAATTTATTTCAAAACTCGTTTTGCTCCAATTTTCCCCCCCCCTCTCTCACCACCACCACCCCCTTGCCACTCTGTTACTTTTTTCCAACATGTGTGCCCCGGAGGTTACGTTTTTCTTGACGCAGTATGACGAATATTTCCTGGAAGTACGCGTTACGCCAGAAGGTCGGGAAATTAAATTAGTTAATGAGGTGGAATACAGATACATATTTGTTGAAATAAATATTTTTTAACCGGATCGGAGGTATCGCGGATTATCTAATATCGAGCGGAGTCAGTATGGCGGGCATTATCACCGGCCCCGACGCCATTTTCTCCGACTTCCGGTCTTGCTCGACCAATAATTTTCTCCTGTTACCCGCGATAACGCCAAAACCCGCCTTATCCCCGTTAATTTCCATTTTTCTCTGTAAACAATTGTCTTGCCGGTTATCTCATTTTTTTTTCTCTCTCTTTCTCTCTCGTTTTGAACAATTTTTTTTTCCCTGTGTGGGGCAATGGTGGCGCTAATTCTCAACCCCGGCCATCGCAGAAATGGTCGTGGTCGAATGGACAGAGCGAGGGGGTATACTGAAAAAATAAAGTGAAATAAAACTGCAAGGCAAAAAAGTCGCGACGCCGGGTCTTCCTCGGGCAAAAAAGCTCGACTACTTCTCGGGTACACTTTCGCCGACCTCGTGGCTCTCTCTTTATTTCTTTCTTTCTCTCTCTCCCCGTCCCTCTTTCTCTCTCTTTCTTTCTCTTTCTCTGCGACAAAGGCACGCTTGATTCAAGGTCTTTCACTCATACAACTCTGGGCTTGGTTATTTCGTACATATAAAATGGAATGGGACGAAATGCGAAACAGAGAAGTGCACACACGCAGGCGCACAACACAACTCTTAGGGCACGTTCTCTCTGATATTTTTCACCAGCAACGCGTTTTTGGTGGTTAGGTTTGCCCGCTTGTTCGTATGTTTCGGGGATTGTCGATTGGAATATCGATTTCTACTTTCAAATCCGCGAAATTTCATCGGTGACGCAGGGGATAAGAAATGGGGAAATTATCGAGAAAATTATTGAATTGGAGAAATTATTCTCATCCAGAGAATATATAAATGGAGATGTAAATATTTTCTAGGTGAATAATATTGGGGGAGATCGGTATGAGTTGATCTTGAAAATTATAATACCGAATTAAGGGATTATGGAGGGCGAGTGAAAAATATTGAATTGATTGGAAAATTGATTCGCCCGGTGGACGCAAATACGCGCATTATCACCGACCCTTAACTCCCCACCCAATGTCCACCTTCGAGATATCGGAAATGATATAAAATTGCGTCCACTGTGTCGCTGATATTTAAATTGGTCGGCTAAACCACAGATTAATGGCCTGTGAGTACAAGTACAGAGTCACCCTGAGCCACTCACACTCACAAAAAAAAAATAATACTTTATCAAAAAAAATTGACATAATACGAGAAATTATTCTGATATACCAATTTTGAAAATCAATTTCAAATATCCCTCCATCTAATAAATTGTTGCTTGCACAATAATTATTATCGATTTGAGTGTTTGCATTTTATACATTTCCTGAATCTTCCAGAAACATCAGTAAAAAATCTTAATGAATTCTTGAAAGTAAATGGTGGGAGAAAGACTTGTTATCGCATTTTCCGTTGGCCATTGCTTAATGAAAAAAATGGGAGTTCAGTGAACATGGAAATGAGCGCGATAATCGAACGTCATAAATAATCCATTCATGATTTTGAAAACAAATGAGTTTCAAAGGTGAAAATTCAGTGCAATGATGTGTCTTATGTGCACTATGGGAATTATAACTCGGTGATATCGATGTTAATCCTGGTACTTGGGTATTTGGGTACATCCTCACACCCGGAGAGGACGAAGAGGTAGAAAACGCGTTTGACGTTAATCCAGGGTCGTTACCTCGTTGCCTCGAAACACACATCCGGTGTACAGCTATACAAGTTCACTCGGGAAACACTTTCGTTGTTTTATACGTCCAACAGAAATTGGGTAATAAAATATTTCAAGTATTTTGGGAGTAGTTCGAAAAAATTCTAAAGAATTCACTCAATTTGAGAAGTAATTAATTCCGACAATTGAAGATTAACAGGGAAATTTAATTATTTCGTTTGAATTATTTTCAGAATTGATGTTGACGTCAATTTTTGAATTAATCAGAGCTCCAATTTTGGGTGATTGGCTGTAGAAAATCAATTCCGATGATTCTAAAATAATCTAATGAACTTCTAGGTTCTCAAGGAGTTAGGGCAATAACTGCGGTAAGAACTTGCATCCACCGATGGAAATAAAAAACAAAAGCAGTCAAAAAAGCCTAGCCCAGTGGAGGAGTTTGGGCCCGTAAATCTCGCTCCGGCGTCCGTTGTTCTCGCGCTACTCCTTCCTCACTTCCCTCCAACCCCGATACCCTCACAACACATATGCACACGTACATAAATTCTAAACTGTGCCGAAAGTCGCCTCAATTCTGGGAATCACCGAGGGAGAAAAATAAAACTAAAGGGAAAAACATTTCTCCTGCGGTTACGAAACGGTAGCCCTTTTTCTGTCCCGTAGTCTTCTAAATCGCGACCTTGAACGCTCCCCTTATTTTTTGCATCACCAAAAATCGTGTAAATCATCACTCAATTTCTCCATACACAAGTTAAATATTCGGTAAAAATATCCGGTGCTTGACTCACTCGATATTTTATTCATCAAAAAACTGCATGCACATGAGAAAAGAGGAGAGAACTCTCGTCACACTCATCTCTGCTTCTCATTTTCGTCCACAAAGACCAAAAGAATGAAAAAATTTTGTGAGAACGAGACGGGGTACAAGACGAATTATTTTCATGTCCCCAAAAACTGACGTGGGAGAAACTGAGAGTGAAAATCAGTAACGAAGTGATAAAACGAATAATCAAGTTGACTCGATTATTCAATGAGTTTTTTTTCAATATCTCCGAAATTAAGCTAGGTAGCAAAATTTTCGTAACGACCTTTCCGAGATATTTCCAAAAAACTTCTCAAAAAATCGAATTAACCCATCTCCCCACCACGTCGCTCCAGCAATTTAATTCTGCTCCGAAATGAGAGCTCAAAAGCCTCAAAAATGCCCAACAGCGGAAATCACGTGATGAGGAGAAAAAAAAATTCAATAATTCCCACCGAGATCCATCAAAACAACAACAACACATAACGAAAGAAAGAAAAAAAAAGCCCTCAGGGGTCAATTAACCCACCTCATCACCCACCATGATCATCCCCCCAAATCCCAAATGATGTAAATAAATAAATAAAAACCGTACTTGTTGTGTTGCGTTCAGTAAATAATTCATCCTCCCCTAACCGATGACCACCCAAAACTCGGGGATTCAGTGCTCGTCACGCAATCCACAAAAATTTACACCGTTTTACGCGCATTATTTGGCTGTGTGTTTTACCAACGTATCTCCGTATTGAATCCACCGAATGAAAAAACAAACGAAAACGCGATAACTGGGTATCACACGGGACGACGTCGTACGTCTTGGATATTAACGTCTCTCGATTCCTCACGCGTGTCGTCCATTCGTCGGCGTGTACGACTGTGTACGATCGTATGTGTACATTAAAAAACCCTCAGAGAGATTTCTCCTCACTCTCCCCACCCCCGAGAATAGCGTTAACAGGCTGTCCTCTAGTTTTTTTTTAATTCCTTACTCTCCACAGAAAAACAGCGCGCGCACCACTCAGTTGTATCTCTTGATAAATATATATTTTTTTCAAAATCACGAGAGATTTCAATTCAGTAATTACGACAATTCACCGACACGAGACACTGATTCAACGTTCAACTCAAACTCAAACTCACCGTAAACAAATGATATTTTGTTTTTTTAATTATTAAAGGATTAGGAATTTTGTTGATTCGTAACACTTGGAGTCACAGATAATTAAAGGTTAACTCGGGAGTTCGTCCTTTTTGTTTTTCGATTATTATTATTTATTGTTTTTGCTTTAGTTTTTGGGATATTTAGTGTTGATTTTTGTTTTCTTTTTTGTTGAAAAAAATGGTACCTTTGGTTGCGGGCTGGGCCGTGCTGTGCGTGCTCGCCGCGCAGTGACTGTATTGCTACCAAAGAGTATTCTTTGTCCGACCAGTCGCAGCTGCCCGCGTTTCGCTGACTCGGGTACGTACGGTGATTATCGGGCGTAGTCGGGGCCACCCGTGTCATCCCAAGTAGTGGCGGGAAGCCAGGATACCAGGACTACCCACTAAGGGTAGGGTGGAAAGGGCAAACCCTCCGACGGGTACTTCGGGGGCTCGTGGTGGTGGAACTCTAGTCTTCGGTCGAAGACGTGGAAGCGGTTGTGAGGCTTTTTTTTTTTTCTTTTTCTCATTTTCATTTTAACTCTAGGCTTTTCTGGGAGGCCGTACGCACGCCCGTGCGCGCGCAAAACGCACGCTGATTCTCACGCCATCTTGATGCAACCCTCCAATCCTTCGGGGTGGGATGCTGGAGGGTGTTTGGGGGTTTTCAGAGGGGGTTGGCTTCTTTTTCGAGGGCGTTTTGACGGTCGTCCACAGGTCTTTCTGCGCACTAGATATTCACCGATGTTTATCGCAAGTTAGTCCAGTTTTTTAAATTATTTTCTATTTTACATTTGCAAATTTTTTTTTGAGGTTTCACACGGTTTTTGCATTTTATTCATTTTCAGAACTTATTTCATGTTCTGTTGGTCTACTGCAACTTTTAAATAATTTTTTTTTAACAGCTTCTTAACAGATTTTTATCAAAAATACTCTTCCAATGAGAGAATCCATCGGGTGGAGTACTGGTCTCAACTTTTCCTCGTAATCTCGAATAGTCAGATAGATGGGGAAAATCGTTACTATCGATTGCGTAGATACCGACTCTCGAGTTTAATACTGTCGACAGAGTTTTACGATGGGTCTTTTACGGTTGGCCGAAAATTTTCACGACTGCAACGGCCGTTAAGGCGAATTGCCACACGAGGACATAACACTCGTCGACGATTGTCTTCCCGCCAAGATCTGAGATAGACATTTTGGGCGTCGAGTGACGATTATCAGGGTTTTATAGATGTTTATCGGAGGTGCCAACGTCGTAGCCACTGTTCAGATTCTTCTCTCATTTTATTTTTTTGTGTCGATTGCGTAACCCCCATGTGTTCCGAGGGATTTCACATGTGTACGGGTGCATTCAGAGGTGTGGTAAACAACATATGGCCTTGACGAAATTTTCATGGGCCCAGGGTTGACCATACTGGGAAAATTCTCACTTAGGAAAAAATCCGGCGGCAATATGGAGATGCTGAGAATAATTTATTGTTAAATCTATCCCAAAATTTTCCCACCAAATTCTTCATTCCATATGGAGATTTTATTTTTATTATTTTCATTCACTTGTAATTTATAATGTAATATCAATTATTCTCAGCTTCTACGTTTCAAAAAAAGCGTCGAGGCGTTAAAAATAATATTATCATTTAGTTCCACGACTAAAATAACCGCATCTCTGATTAATTTTACATTCTCGCCGGCATAACAAATGCCGACGCTTCCCACACAGTTAAAATCATCAATTTGCTGAATTAAGATGTTAAAGAATTCAAAAATGTCTGAAAAACTCTGACAAAAAGTCCTGCAACCCGGCAATTAAGAGGAATCTCACATCCGTTGTAAGTGCACTGAATAAAAAAATCCCGAGACAACATATAAATTAAATTCAATCTCGCAATGAGTGCAGCTCAGAGTCACGTGAGTGCTCATACTGAAAAAAAAAAAGAACAGCTCTCCGATTTTCCCAGGTAGATTTTTCCTGCATATTTTTAACGGACACCCGGTCACGCATGCAGACCAAACACATCGCGCATTTATCACGCACACATACAAAAACATTTTTTTTTTCCACGAAAAGTCATTGGATTTATACCAATAAATTTTTGTCTTCGTCTACCCCAAAATATATTTCCGATCAATTCAAGCCAATCAAATGAAATACTGATGATAATATATTTGAAAAATAATTAGAAAGATAGAATTTATTTTTATAAATTTGCTTGAGTGAAGAAATATTTAAATTTTCAATATTGAAAAACACGAATTCCCAAACAAAAATATATTTCCGTGTGTAAATAGGACTGCGCTTATCTGTCCCCGGGGTAAATTTACCTAGAGTTTTATCGCGCACGTTGAAATATCTGGTCCGTCGGTGACGATACGCCCCGGGACAAATCTCATTATCATAACAATGCGTTATGCAGATATAAATTAATGCGTATTCTTCCATCCTCGGGGTTGATACACAAATGCGCTCCAACCACCGAGTGACAGTGGAGATGCATCATTCGTCCTTCTATTTCATTATTACTGGCCTGTCGAAAGAGAAAGAGATGAGATCTGTCACTTTCACCCCATCCCCTATTTTTCTCATACTCTCTCATACCATCACTTACACTCTCGCACCTCTGGATTAAACGATCGCCATTTTATTCTCAGATATCAGCTCTTTCAAATTTTTATATCTCTCATAATAACAATTACAATTTTTTTATATTCCGCGAATCACGAAAATCGCGGAATCGTGATAAAAAATCCCAAAAATTGGCGGGAAAATTAAAAAAAAAAAATAGATAACAGTAATGATGGACTAATTACCTGAACAAGTGGGTTGAATACAGCACATATCTCTCCCCTGATTTTCAATCGAGGGGATATCTCGACCCCTTCATTAGCGACTCCCCAAAACACTGTCCATACCACTGAATCAACCAATGCCACTGAATTTGAGATGACGTCAGGTGTGTAATACCCGTAACACGAATCAATATTGATTAATACCCCGATTAATTCCTATCGTTAATGCACTTGGTCGCACCCGTGTGCTAGGCTGATGCACATTACTGGAGCGAATGGGCCGAATTTGTGAGATGGCAGGACGATTGAAAATCGAGGCCAATACCGGAAATGAACAGTAATGAGAACCGGTCACCACCGTGGACCACGAGTGACTGTCGTTAATCCATTTATATTCCACAATTATTACATCCTCACAGGTAGATGAAGCATCTTACTCTGGTGCCCCTTCTCCCTCCGCATTTATCGTTTTGTCGCAAATCGTTGAAATATTCTGGTATATAAGACCTATTTATCCCATCGGTATTACGCGGCGCGGGCTAATATCGATAATAGCTTTCTAATTAGGGAGAGAATGCGTAATCGTTTGGTATAAAATTTGTTACGCATTGATAACATAACTGAATCGATGAGGGATGTACTGTTACGTTCTCGTTCTATTATTTATCGGCTATTTTCACAGAAGGTGCTGTTACACGTGAGGTTGCACCCTGTTCGGATATAATTGCAGATATCAATATCCGGTTGAGCCAAGTTTCTTCACAAATTCCAGATTTACATTTCTGTTGGGTATCAATTGGGAATTTTATTCATTGTCATCTCGGGTTTGTTGATGAGGTAATTATGGAAGGATTCGTCGAGTTGTGAGAATAGTCTGCAGGTACTCCTATTTCGGGGGAAAGTCGTTACGAATTTATCTGTACATGACTTTGAGGGTGAGTACTCTATTCTCGGATTTCGGGCTTATCGAATCCAAAAAAATGCATTATTTTTATTTAATACTAGTTTTATCACGATTTTTCTTTCATTTTCACGAGCATGAAATGTTTTTTTCATTTCTTGTTCGACGATTGTCGTGTCTGATGGACTTCATTGGCTCGTTTGAGTATATAATTTCAGAGGAGGGGACTTGTGAAATGAGAAAAGCTGAGAGCAGGTTAAAGGGTGGAGCTCAAATCAACCGGGGATCGAGGGGGTTAAATTGAAGATTGCGAATTCACGGGAAAATTCGCTCTCTCAGTATTCGATTCACTCTTTATTAATTACGCGGGCGGGGGTAAATGAATGGAGGAGGGGAGGGGAGAGATTGTCGAGGAAAATTGCGAAGATTTTCTCCGTTCAATGGATACTATTTTTAAGAGAAATCCTTAACTCCATTTTCTTACAGAAAAACGTGCGGAAAAATTGCAATAAATTATGCATAAATTTTTTTTAAACAAGTACTATTTTTTTTTTTTTTAATTTTCGTTTTTACTAGTCTTTTTACGCATTTAATTGATTTTTCAGTGGATATTTTTTTAATTTGAATGGGAAGCGTCATCTCAATGCGAAAGAAAGTGCTCCTGGGCGTTACCTTCAATTGAATTCCATTTCTCAATAGAAAAATGAAGGAAAAAATAGCAAAATCCTGGCAGATGCCTCGAGGATACAATGATGCTGAAATAAATCAGTTTATCGACTAGGGAGAGTGAGAGAGTCTGCGATCAGGTAGAGAATAGAAAACCTATGGACCACCAGTTGTTGTCCCATTGTGCCAAGGAGCCCAGTGGTTCCCAACGTTTTAAAATCACTGTATTCTTGCATTGAGCGACACTGATTCAAAATTTTGCCTGAATAGGCAAATATGTACACCCTTTTCTCTTTTAAAAAATCACAAAACTGTAGAAATTCATACCTCAACTTTAATTGACACTTCGGTCAATGAATTCAGAATAAATGTCTAAAAATCCCTCTCCACTCTATTAAAAATGGTTTTAAAACCTCCGAGATGCTGTAATGTCTTGAGATATCGTGAGAATTACTCATATTTTCCCCGGGATTTAAACGAAATTTGAACCGTGAATGCGGCTGTTATCCCCGAGAAATCGTTGAGCGAGATTGAAAAAACTAGAAGGGGATGAAAGTTCGGTCTGATTTACCGTCATTACCGAGTTTTCGGTGTACTCTGGCTCCACCAGAATTACGGCCTTTGGAAAGTTAAAAAGCAAAATGGCTGACGCCAGCCTCCCTGCGAGAAAACCAATTGAATTATTGGCTGAACCGAGCAAAAACTTTTCACCCTCTCCGAGACCATAGAGTCAACATAAAAAACATTTTTTTTTCTTGCCAAATCGATTATTACCCCCGGTCTCGATATCGATCGATCAGTCTCCTGGGAATTCCAGGAAAATTACACCCCCGATTCCTCAATTAATTAACAACTAATCAATAAAAATTGACAGAGAAAAATGTAAAAGTGAAAAATACTTTTATTCCTCTTTCAGATGAGATCAGATGAAATCAGATGAAATCGTTATGGAACTCCTGATGGCAGTGATCGATTGAATTTTTTTTTCAAAAATCATTTCGCCATTTCTGGTTGCCAGGAAGCCGACGTCCAACAGCCCGATGGTCTTTTCAGTGGTAGAGCATACCTGACATTTCGGCTTTATCCCATCGATTCACCGGTTCTGGACCTCAAAAGATCCCTATCTACCCATACAGGATCTCTCTTCCCCGATCTATCGATCTGACGTCACGCATAAACAGATAAATACCCAGGAGTCGTCCCTGTGGAAGTAGGACGAGAGAAAAAAAAATAGCGAGGATGCAGCTGCCGTTAAAGGGCAAATAGAGGAAAGAACGGAGAAGAATGAAAAATAAAAGTAATTCTAATTTATTGACGTCCATGCGCAGTCTCCGGGATTACAACGAATCCGGATCAGACTCGCTTTCATGTCTCACCGTTTGTTGTTGCACCCGAGAGACTGTAAAAAAATTGAATGAACAGGGAAGGTGAATTCAAATGTACGGAGACCCCGCCATTGATAATGAAAGATAGGAAATAATTATTCGACCAACTGAAACACGTTTTTCAACCCTCACCTGTTCCAATCCCTCACAATGGAAACATCTTTACCTCTTCTTTCATTTCTACCATCTCCCATCGGTTTGGGTGGATTTTTTTTTCCCCCCCACCCCAGTGTTTGTTGGACGCAATGTGAATGTACTTTATAGCGAAAAAAAAAAGAGGAATTGTAATGGCGGCTTTGATCTCGCAAGGAGATCGCACAGCGCTGAAATTCTCTCTCTGTCTTTTATTATTTTTTTTTTTTTACTTGTTGTTGCCATGTGTGCTGCGACAAACAGTGGCAATGCAGCTGCTGAGTTGACACGCGTCCATTGTCGAGGGTTGAGAAATCGAAAAATGAAAAATTGTCGGACCTTCACCTGGGCACAATCTCACTGCTCCTTCCGGGCCTTTTTATTGGACCCGAAAGGTGGCTGGCGAAATTCGTTGACGGCGTTTATATCATCAATCTTCGTTCGACGAATTTTCGAGATTTTTTGGGCCTTCTCCGGGTATCAATTGCACACATCATTGAAATTTTTTTCACAAGGCCCAATTAAATACAATTATCACACAATTAAAATCAAATTAGTCCCAAAAATATTTATCCACTCAACTGATTTCATCCGTAAATCCCCAGCTCCCCACATAATAAATAAATTCCTAATGGTGGCCCGGACTGGGGAAAGAATATTATAAAAATTTTCTCAGTGTGGGTGGTCATTTCCTCCCCTAAAAGCGCATCGGAAAGGGCTCCACCGATAGGGGTAAAGTCATTGAGTAAATCGTGGGCAACTCCATTGAAGAGGGCACGCGTTGAAAAAAATTGGGGCACCGTACCCTAATATTCCGGGTGCCAAAACACCTAGAGCTATCCCCGCGGCTCACCCTCGCCCTGGGGTCCTACATTTGTAAAACTGACTCCCATCGTTCCAACACACCCTCCTTTTCACTGGAAAAAAAAAAAAGAAACCGCATGTATATATGGTGCACCACCGCAATGATGGGCCTCTCTGTCCCCCCAGTTGAGCAAGGTGGAGCATGATTTAACCCCTCAGTCCCCTCTTCCAGCCTTTTTATTTCACCGCCACTAATCGTTTGCATCCACACACACACCGCGTGCTCCGCGAAAAAAAAAATATGAGATGGCGGAGGATGAGGAAGAGGATTTTTTTTTAGGATTCCTTTGAACTGAAGAGTTGACATCTCCGGTGATGTGGGTGGCACTTGACCCATGCCTTTTCACATGTGCTCAACTGGAACTACAGAATTCAAAGTGCTCAGAGCATTCAAAGACATCTCGAGGATATTATTTATAAAAATTATTTCTATCCGGGTCTCGTCGGGGGAGCCAAGTTATTTGACGGATTAATTACGTTCTTCACTGTCTATTTTTCGCCTACATTTTTCAAATTAATATTCAATGTCATTTTATGGCAGCGTAATTATTCATTTGATGCCTCTCATTTAATTATTTATATCATTCTCTCCGATCTCATTGAAAGAGAATTATTCTCCGAATTTTGAGAGAAGAATTTGAAGAGAAAAGACTCATCTCGATATTTCTCTCATCGCATCCTGCCACTGCTACTGAATTTTCCCCGAGGGAGTTGCATCCACCCAAGGGCTCCATCAAAGGAAAATAACACCCAAGATCACTTCCGTCTTGACATTATCGAAGACGTATATAAATACCAGGTGACCAGGAAAGGAGAGGGCCGTATGAAGAGAAAATACCGTTGGAAAAATCATTGATGGATGAGGAGTAAAAAAAAAAATCATCTCAGCATCCCAACGAACTTATTCCACAAGATCGACTTATCTCGAATCGATATCCCAGTGCGTCATGTCCCGAGAGGTGTGTACCCCAGTTAAAACATCTGCCTGGGGGAGGAATTCTGGCGCGTGGCGTTTCCATATTTTTCATCTCTCTCACTTGGCCAATGAGACGTTTCTACCTTTCATTCCCAGGCCGATCTTCCGGTTGGATAAGGCCCTTTACCCCCCCGTTCCCCCTACTCTACCCCCTCCTTCACCCTACCCCATCATCCCAAATGGAGACGACGTGTGAAAATGTTTGTGTCCACGAATACGCGCACTATCTTATCACAATTTTTTTTTTTCCAACTGGAGCAAATAATTTTAATCCAATAAATAAATAAATGAATAAATTAAAATTGATGAATTAATTTTATTATTATTCAGATAAATTGATTTTAAAAATGAATGAATTATCGCAGGAATTCACAATTTTTTTTTTTAATTTTCCTATTTTTGATGGGTAATATAATATAATTATATAATTACAGTTTTTCGTCGCTGTCTTTGATCTTTTACCTGAGGACGACTTCGTTTTGCCCCACCCCTGATTTTTACGTGACAATGACGTCTTGATCGTCGGGGCTAGGGGTCAATGGTCAGCTGTTGAGTGGAATTGAGATGAATGAGGAAAGGTCTTCTGGGCAAATGAGTCGAATGGTGCGGTTGCATTACACTGAATTCGCGAGGGTGTTCTACCGTACAGAAGGGAAAAACGACGAGGGATAGCTCCAGGGGAAACGGGGACGATCCCAGTGTAGCGCGAAAACTTAAAAAAATCGGCAAGTCAATTAATTTTATTTCATCTTTCATTTAATTCTGTTTTTTGACAGTTATTATCGCTTTCGTTGGAATTATATAGAAATAAAAAAAGAATAAATGATTTCGGAGGAGTAAATTATTTAATATATAAACCAATAAATTATCAATAAATTTAGTAAGGAGAAAAAATGCTTTCCCAGTGGAAGCTTTGGGGGGAGGTTGACTATAAATTTTTATCTGTCAGCTAGAAAAACTCATAACAGAGAATGAGATCTTCAGTATCTGAAATTTCTTCTCCACGTGCCATGGATTGAATTTTCCGCGCCAAAAGCATCCACGTTTTCACCATCGCACGTTTTTCGATATATCTCTGACCTTTCTGAAGGACTAATATGTTTTCTGACTCGATACACATCTGCCCCAAATTCCAACCATCACGTTCACCCTTATTTTCTTTTTTTCTTACACTTTCTTCGCTCCCTTTTTTCTCCTCCGATTGTGGGACGAGCTTTCGCCATCAACCGGGCACAACATTGACCGACATCGGAGGGTGGACACGTGCCTTTTACGGGTTGATGAGCACAGAGAAAAGATGAAATCCTTTTTATCGAGAACAAAATTTACTTTCGGCTTTCCTCACTTGGACTTGGTTGAGGGTCACATACGGCAAAAAATTAAAGTTACTCCATTTATTACTCAAAGGGTTAATTCACCATTAATAGGGATCGGCAGTCGATCCGCTACTCAGAACTCTTCACTTTTTCCAGGAATTTTCATTATTGCGCGGTTGATGAATTTTTCAAAAAATTTTTCAAGTGTCAATTTTCACATGATTTTTATTTTATTTTTTCAACTACCGATTGCAACGAAAAATTTCAATTTCAAATTCCAATCATTCAGTGAATTTTTCTCCAGAAAAATGAAATTTGAAAATAAAAAAAATGAAAAAAAATCCAGTGCTTGATTTTTTTTCATTTTCTGTGGTCGTCCGGGTGCAATTATTCCTTCAATTTCGCAAGAACCTGGAGAAAATGGAAGTCGTGTAATATTATAAAATTCCCACAGGAGATTCTCAAAGTCGACTCAAAGGAATCGCCAATAAAACTCCGTGTGAATGTCCATTGTAATGTTTCATTCGTGTCCTGCAGTGTTTGTCCCGCGGGACTGCCCAATGGTGCTTTAACATCGTCATTGTGTCTCACGGAATACCAACTGGAATTCCCATCGAAAAAAAGCACACCCAGACTTACAACTTACGATTTACGATGACTCTGTACCCAACTCCTCTTTCACTGAATAATCGATCCCAAATGCCAGCCGTTTATCTACATTGTAAATCTCCCGAGAAACCGAAAAAAAAAAAGGAATTAAACAAATATTTGATTGCACTCTCATTCAATTTCCATCGATCTCACCAGCTCAATTATTCCGGTTGTGCAGCTCATGCAAATTTCACGCTCGGGTTATTCATAAAATTCAAATAGATTCATACATTCAAAATAAATCCACCGATTTAATCTCATTAGTCAAAAAACAGCCCAAGAAAATATTCAAAAAATTTTCAAATCCCAAATTCATTTCAATTACTCTCCCCATACCTCATTAACCCTAAAAATTTCAATTGTAATCACGTGACTGTAATTTCCATGAATTCCAAAAATTTTCAAAAAATCCCAGTTCGAGAAAATTCAAAATAAAATTTACATCCCGACAGATCCCGACAGATCCCGACTTTTCGCGTCTTTGCAAATGGATTCTCGGCAAATTTTTAACGTACAATGGTCATTAAACTTGTGTGCGTACCAAGTACAACCCCCTGCCACCCCCCGCCACCCCCTCCCCCCTTTACCCCATCTAACTCTCACTCTCTCTGACTCTCGGTCTCGAAATTCATGGTAACGGTCTCTGTCGACGCAATAGGATTCTGCGATCAATGCGTGCCCCCACTGGGCTTTCCTCTCCCTCACGGTTTAACCCCCTCACCCCCTCCCGTTACCACCCTCCACCCCATCTGGTGTGTTGTCGTCATGGTAACCCACGGTGCGCGGTAACGCAACACTCGTGGGCTAAACCAGTGACGAGAAATACGTCTCTCGTATATATAACATAACTGGGATAAATTTTCAGCATCAGCATGGTGCGTAACACGCGCACATCGTGTGTAGAAAGCACAAGGGGCTGCTGCACGCGTTTCAGAAGTCTCTTCACATCACCAACCCCCTCACCACCCACCAAAAAATAAAGCTCCACCCTCTATCCTCCTGAGGTACAACGAGGAGTTATGGTGCGTGTTGTATTGTTTTTTATTTGCCCCACCCCGAATTTATGACTTGTGGTCTCTGAAATTGCGGGTTACTCTCACATGAAGCGAAATCAACAATTTTTCTTATTCTCATCAGTTTTTCCAGTCACGAAAAATAATGAGAAATATTCAATAATAATTATGTGTCTTTTCTGGAATTTCCCAGTGAAGGGGAGGTTTTTCATTTAATTGGAATCAGTAATTAATTATTAGAATTGTCGTTATTAGAGATTTCTCGAATTTTGTGAGTAACTCGTTGGAAATTTATTTTTTTTGTGAGATGAAATTCGAAATTTTTCCCTCGGAATTGTGAACAGGTCCATTTCCCCCTGTTCCACCCCTTATTTACCTTCTTATCAACCGCTTGCGCACGCATCGCGACCCACACGTTTCCGCCTAACCCCCTCCCATTTATTTGTGCGTGCAACAACTCTGGTATGAGTTCGCAACTTCATCCATTGCGTAGACCAGCAATCGATTTTCGCCGCCAATTTCCACGTGTAAGGAGAACCAATCTGCGTCGTTTTTTTTCTCAACATTTGTTTCCTGTGTCCCGGCCACCTCCCACTCGTCCTGTTTACAATTTTCCGGACGAAAAATAAGGGGAGGCTGACCTAAGGAAAAATTCCAATTTCACCCTCTGCCACATTTTTCATTTTTTCTAATACTTGCAGAACCATTTGAATTTTTAATTACATAATCATACTCCACTGTAATTTATTACTCCAACTCCCCTTCATTATATTAATCCATTAATTATTAATTACTTTTATTCATTTAAAAATTTTTTAATGAATAATTAAAATTATTTTTTACGACATTTTTGATACGGAAATTTGCGAAAATATAATTTGCGAGTGAATTTTTTTTTTCACACGCAATTTTTTTGAGCTGCACCCAATCTCACATACTTACCATAAAATATTATTCCTAAACAGTAGTTACGGCATTTTTCTCATGAGGTGACCCCATCTAGGATTAAATAGAGTTTATCGTTGCTCTTGGTATAAAATGTGTGCGCGTGGGCGTTGGACGCTTCCAGAGCGATCGATGCCCCGCAAATTTTCACGTACAATGCGGAGATGTTTGGAGCACGTGGCTAAAACGTAGTGCGTAGTTTTCCGGGCATTTTTTTCCCCAGCTAGTCATCAATTTCCCAGGGCCGTCAAGGTTCGAGTTAAATTTAATACGTATTCTCAGTTTTATCAAGGACACTATTACTCAAAGAAAAAGAATAACTTGTATATCTCACGGATTCCGCGAGGGGGTGGGAAGGGAGAAGCGGGGGATTCTTCGATGAATTCGGGGTGTCATGGTGGGAGGGAATTATCGGAGGGTGGCAAATATTTGGGTTAAGTATGACAGAACTGCGCGACTCCTGCCATGGGGCTGTGTCACCCCACAGCGAAATCCTGAAGAGAGGGATTCACGTGTAAACACCTCATGAAATTCCCATTTCACTCTTCCTCTTCCTCTGATCTTCCACTTCCCCGGAGTGATATTATTTATAAAAATATTCACCATTCGTTAAACACCAATTATTGATGATTTCACCGATAAATTAAGTCTTTTAAAATAAACGACGACCCAGGAAGTGCAAGTGTTTCGCTCCTCTAGTGTTAAAAATATTAATAACTGCGTTATCTGTTGTAATGAATGATGTCGAGATTCTATTCGAGTTGACGGACGACTCTCGATCATTGGTCGAGTAAATGGAATCGCGCAAGTGCGGCTGATGGGGCAGTGAGTACCAGAGACCCGATATCGACGGCAATGAGAGGAGAGGCAAAAGGGTTAGGCCCCCGAAGATTAAAAGGAAGTCATCTCCCTGTTTCTCCCCTCTTCCGTCTCTCCATCAATCACAATTATATCCTTCTCTACCCTATCGTTCATAATTACTGCCCGTGACTCCATACCCAGTCGAGAGGTGAATTCTCCACTGACGGATTATATTTTTTCTCTCAAACATTCAACGAAAAAATTCCCATCAAATTATTAAACCAATAAATTTTATTATAAATATGGAATAAGAATAAAGAATAGGGAATCATCGGATATATTAATCAGCATCAGTTGAAAAAATGAAATAAAAATCGTTATCATCTGGTACAAGTTTTGCTGTCGACTCGAAGAGGCAGAGAGTATCCTCCAGGTTCCAGGGTACCTCAGAGTCCCCAGGTAGTGAAGAGATGCGAGAAGTGGATGTAAGACGGAGAAAACCGAGTGGAAAGAGAGAAAATAATAAAAATGGGGGAAAATGTGATGAGGGCGAGGCCAGGGGGTTTCTCACCCACCGAGGACACTCGAAAATTTCAACTCTCACAGCAAGAGTGCAAAAGTCCTCAATCCTTCGGTGGTTGGACAGGGGAACTGCACAGCTAGAGAGGCCATAGTAACAACAAGCCCAATGGTACTTGCAGGATGTAATTGTGAACATGTAGCAGGTATATAACTCAGGTACATGGGCAAATGGTGGGAATCATGTGCGTTATCCCAGTGCCTATTAGCAACGAGTGCAACGAGCTGGAGGAGAGAAAAATATATCCACAGGACTCGAGTTGCGTAGGGCTGCCTGTACGCATATAATGGAAGCCCTTCAAGCCCAGCCCTATTTTCATTCCCCTCTCTCCCTTTTCAGAAATTCTCTCTTCTCATTGCTGCCCCTTTCGCGGACAAGAACCCATGCAATCGCTAATTTTCCCTCAATTTTTAACAGGTGCTGACAATCGAACAAGTGCATCTCTCAAATAAATTTCCATTTATTTCCATTTTTTTAATAAAAATTTTCTCAACATGTTCTAGGAATTATTTATTTATTATCCTTATCCTTATTATCCCAAATCAGTAATTAGAAGTGAATCGTTATAATGGGGTAATTAAGGGGATTTTAATTCCTCGTGATGAAAGTACTCAATAGTTTGTTCACCTTAGGTCCCTGCTCATTGCCCCTTTCGAATGCTGCGGGGGATAAAAAAGAATTGCACGATTGAAGTAGTGCAACTCGGGGTCGAGTGGAAACGAGAAAGGAGTGTTAAATAGAGGGGTCCAAAGTACGTCAGTGAAGACGCAAAGGTGACCGATGCGTGTGCAAAGGACGTACAGGCTCTTTCTTTGTGGGATATGGGTAAAACCTATTTTCTCCATTATTTTATCGTCCAATGAATTTTTCCATCTCAACGGATATCAATCTGTTGCAACTTTTTTTTAGAAGTCCGTCAGACTATTTATTTATAAAATAAGAATGTGAACAATGAAGGAAGCTCTATCACTCGTACAAACTAGATCTCTCATCACTTCCATTACTATTATATATTCATTACACAACAAATTCAATATATTTAATACGAAATAATTAAATGAATATTTCATTGTCACGGTATCAATTAATCCTGCGATTTATCACAAAAGTACAATAAATAACACAAACTAATAATTTTTGAGACATTCGAAAGGAAATGATACTGGATGATACTCTTACCATAAATAGAAATAAAAATCATAAATAATGAAAAGACTGAAAGATCGAGATAAATACAGAATATCGATTGATCATTTCAAATATTACCCTCTACCTTTCGATTGCTGTCAAAAAATCTCGAGTGTCGTCATCTCCAGTGTAATTGACAAGTCATAAATCCTTCCTTACCGACTGAAATTCCCGCGTTATCAGGAAAAATTTGAATGCTGGATATGACAGTCCACTGATCATTGACTGGTGAATAATCGAATGGGCATCGATGAGGCGATAGAATGGGGCATTGAGTCAGCAAGTACTCGATAATAGAAGACATTTGAAAATATGTCTGACAATGAAAATCCCAGTGAATTAATTCGCGGATGAGTAAATCCACTGAAAGAGACTGACTGGTTTAAACGTGTCATCGTTAATACATTATTCATGACATCCGTTGAACGGCTTTCTCTGAATGCACTGGTCACCTCATCGACGAGTCATCGAACTCTTGGGGCTTCTTCAACTTGGTCAACATGTTATTGAAAATTCACTGGTACCGATATTTGATTTTTCATTTTGATTTTAGTTCATTCGGATCAAGTCTTTGGTTACTAGAAATTCTGGACTACCTGGCAGGCGCATCCGTGGGGAAACCAGAAGACATCCGTGTACAGACGATCTCCACTGCCTTCTAGGGCCACCAATCTCTTCTGAATGTACTGCTGCTCACATCTACTTACGTAACCCTCTGGTAATGAGCAAATTCCATTGCACGTTGTCGTCCTGTTAATCGAATTGATATATATTTTTTAATGAAGCAGGAATTGAAAGGAAAATAATTGTTTATCCATTCGTCGGGCTTACGAGCAAGTCTCGGACTTCACCAACTGCGAGTACTTTTCACGCGTCTCAGGAAGATTCACAACGTACATCCAATTTCCACGATTATTCAGGGCTGCTCGGGGCATTATATATTGAGAGTTTGTCTCGCAGAGAGATATCGGTTCAGATGAGACTTGTCTTGTAGCGCGATTATGATTTTCTCGGGGTAAAAATGGATTCTGACGGTAGGAACGATCTGTCTCTGGTGTTTCTCGTCTCGTGTGTCTGAAAGGTTCGCTCACATTCAGATAAATTCAGATATCATCCTGAAGAACTCACCTGATCCACTCAGCAGCGAGGGTTTGTCCTCTTTGAAATCTTGGAGAATTCTCCAGAAGCAGTGGATTCTGGTGATTGGCGAGAGGAGCTCTGTACGTATACCTGGACAATATAAAATAATTTCATGTCCTGACAGAAGGAATTTCCCTGAATTTCTCACCCCTGGTTGGCACTATCATTGGCTAGGGGCCCATAAACCATGGGTGACTGATCGACAACGGGGTATGAGCTCGGCTGGTTGTAAACCTTCTGCACTTCCTGCCTCGGATACACGTTGTCGTGATTGTAATCGGGTTTTGCTCTGCAAGAATGAGATTATCTCTTTACGCAATACTGCCGATTGAAATATATTTCTCTGAGGCTTTTACCTGTAAACATTGAAGCCGTAGATCGACTCATCCCTCAGAACTGACGAGAAGTCGTAGCTGCACTTGTCCACCAGAAATTTAATCAACTGTCTGCAATTGAGATTAATGGCTGAGTAAACCTGATCATCCGTAACTGGATAAATAATCCAATTTGATATCATAATTCGATGTTCAGTGAAATGGAAATCACTATCACTTTTCAGAGGCAATCGAGCGTTTCGGCTTTCAACTCAACTATTATGTACGATGAATAATCGCTCCGTGTAATATTTATTTTAATAAAAACGCATTTGTAATTCGATTTTTTTTTCCGAATTCGATGAATCGGTGGGAACTTTCATTTCAACTTTCATTCGTATTACCGGTTCTGGGCTTTCTATGAATTAAAAGGGAATTTTTCTCGCCGATTTTCGGTAATTATCCCATTGCCGATTAAAATTAATTAATAAGATACTTAATTAATTGATTTAGAGTTGTATTTGACGGAGTTAAATTTTCGAGAATCTCATAACTTTTTTGAATTACGAAATTCGAAACTTCAGGGGCAGTAGAGGAGAAACTGTTCTGTTTATTCGTTAGTTTTCTACCTCCAGCCACTGATAGATAAATATGGATTCTGTAACAGATGTGAATAACAATAGCAAATACCGAATGTTTCCGTTCAACTTTTCCTGCTATTCATTTACTTAGAAAGTGAGTGATAAAACTGTTTTTAACCAAGAGGATTCACATCATACAACCATTCTCTCATCAATTTGAAAAATCGTCAAGTCTCCCGATACATAATTTTCCTCTCCATTCCAAGCTCCATTGGAATTCAATCAACTCGATTATTAAACCTCACGATAAATTTTTCGATAAATTGTCCCCACGTTGCATTAAATTTATTTTTGCCAGGCACAAGTTGTTTTTTCGCTGGAGATCATCAATGATTACTGTGGAATCCTGTCTTATCAAATCGTATTTTTTCTACTCGAGATAAGCTACATTCAGCTTTCTCCACTCGACTCGCACTATCATGGCATTGTCAGAATGTTTAATTCATGATTCATGCCTAAATATATTTTCTAATTCGCGTGACCGTTATTCAGACATCAACCTGCTGACTCCTTTGTATCCACACGTATGTATATATTTTTAATGTACCATTAAGTCAATCCTCTAACGCTCAATTTAAATTTATTTATTCAGTGTATTGCCTGTGGGCTATTTGTCTCCACGTACTACATTCACTTGAGTCTCGTGATCATTATTTGTTTCTTAATTTTTATTTTACAATTCCACTTCTTTCGCCGGATATTTTTTATTCGTGAAGAATAACTCCGACGCTTCTTGAATAATTTATGATTTTATAGCTCCACATGATCCCTTGATCATCGCGAATTCTGCATTTTTTTCGCTGTCAGTTTTCCACCAATATCTCGAAATTAAAGGTACTTAGCGAATTTTTTTCTTAAATATTTTTTATAGAAAAAGATGGGATCTACAAAAAAGGTATTTATGAAAATGGCATTATCTCCCTTGAATTTCGAGCTATTCAAAAAATAACATAAATACGTGAATGATTGAATGAAGTACTGACTTTGGATAATGCTCAAGGGTTTCACAGAAGGTTTGTCCAGGCTTGGCGCAACGGGGCGTATGACCGGGTGGTGCAGGAACGAAAGGTTCATAACGAGGTTGGTGTGGGCATCCGTAAGAACCACAGGGTTCACGCCATCCACCCAGTGAACCCTCCACCACCAGTACCTGCAAAAGATGAGTAAAGTAGTCAAACGTTGTAACATCCACTCGACTGAGCAGAAATTTTCGAGCTGAATCCCTTCCTCGTCATTACGACTAATGGTACCCCAGTAAATTAAAGAGTTTCCACTCGGCAATTTGACTCGACAGGATTACTATCATCCGGGCTTTTTCATCGTTCGAATTCATTCACTCCTGGATCAGACGTCTCCAATCAATTCTATCTCAATTGCTTATCAGTCTCTGACTATTACTTAGCTGCTGATTTCCCGCGGAAATTATAATCCATCCAATAATTCCAATCAATTATTTCATTCGTTAATGGAAAATTTTTCACTGGGGAAAATACGGAAATTTTTTATTCGCCAATTTTTTAATTTGTTTATTATCAGAAACCTTGAGTGCAATTGAGAACAATTAATTCCATTGTCTCCGAATTTTTTTTCACGGTCGTCAATCACGGATTATTTTCTCATTTGAATGCCTTTACCCTCGTCTCGAATTCGTATTAAAATTCTCAATGAGTCAGCCCGGATTCGGCTCCATTATTTCGGCTAACGATTCTGAATCACTAAGTAGCATTGAAAAACTTGGAACGCCGTAAAAAAATCACTTCTAAAAACTATTAAGATCAAGGCGTCGGAGAAGTATTACAATAGGCGAAATGAGATCATGGAATTTTTGCGCCGATCCACTAGTCTAGAAATTATCAGTAAAATAAATAATTGGTACGGTTATTGAAAATAATAAATCGGTGTGTCAAATAAAAAGAAAGGGTCCAATAAATCATTTCCGTATAAAAATATAATTTTTTATTTACCACAACGTGTAGGTGAACTAGGAGTCTCATCATTCTCCAGACTAATTAGTCGATCCCCTAATTTCTGTTACACTAATGATAAAAAAAAAAACGAAACAATCCTCACGCACCCGACGACAATCTCAAAAAAATCGATGTCATCCCGCGATTATCACTTTATCAGTTCTGCATTTAAAATCGGCGCCAATGAATTGAACACGTGCTTCCGTGTCCGGAGCTGAGGACGATTTGATTCCCCGTGGATATCTCGCGTGTAGTTCAACAACAGAAAACCCGTCACACATACACGAGGTGCACGATTTTCAGAGGTGGGGCACCCAACGGAAATACCACTTTCACTGTACAAACGCCGGGTACTAAACGCATGAAAATCACGTTTTTTAATGCCCTAAACTATCACTTGAATACTGATTCATAACAAATAAGGCCACACGCCCATCATTTTTGACATTAAAAAAAAAGTCTTCAATCAACTTCAATCAGCTAAATAAATAAAAAAAAAATCAAATGTCACTTGAAATTCCCACCTCCATCTATTAATTATAAATTAATCAGCATTAATTCCCTTATCTGAATAAAAATCTCGTAATTACGCGAATAAAATGAGAATATTTTCAAATCGCGTGAATCGTAATTAAACATATTAAAAAATTGTTCAACCGCTTGAAAAAATCGGCAAAGTTGGAACACTTTTGTGAATACGATATAAAAAAAGTTGGAGTTGTTGGAAGTATTTTTTAATCGTCAAGATCAGTCATGACACGTCGCATGCATGAATGACATCAGATAACTCGAGTGAATAGCGAAAAAAGAAAAAAAAATAAAACGCGCTATTGATGCGCAACCGGTCCCATCGGCTGTCACGAGAGATTTCCAACGTTCTTAATGATTTTATATACTTACACGGAATTAAAGTTTTGTGACATTATCGTGTTACAGAGCTGGATGAATACGCGACAGCTGCACGCAAACGCAATTCAATGCCACGTACCGTACAATGGAGATGGTGTGGATAGTGGCACAACTGCCAAGGACTGTTTTATTATATATCATTTTTTTTTTCTCCTCGAGTAATTGCAATGTGTTGCAATTAGTTCATGTGTGTTAATAGTGAAGGAGTCATTAGAGAGGGATATCTTTGAGTGATGATATAGTTGGGCTTGAGAATTATTTGCTTCATCACTGAGAAAATATCATTTTGTATTAATTTATTTCTTGAACACAAGTGAATTTATTTTTTCATATTTGTATAACGATGGGATTATATTAATTTAATATATAATATTAATCAACAGCCAATATAAATTATTATATTCAATTTCGTAATTAATATCACACATAAATATTGCTGAGAGCATTAATCATGTCCGCGGACTCATTAGCCTTGGGTAAACGTAGAAATATAATTAACAGAAAAACCTAGAGGCTTTGATAAAAATATTTAATGAGATCACTATTCGAGTGGTAAAATCTAATTTTCTCCAATCATAAATGAATTCTCAAAAAAACCGCTATATTTTTCTATGAATTTTTTTCATGCGTCCACCCCCTCAAAAACCCACAACCAATAAATCTGATGAGTCCATGCATAAGCTCTCGAAATTCCACGGTAATTCATAAATCATTTCAAACTCCTTGACATGAATAAATTTTAACTCGATTATCTCTCTTAGATTCCAATAAATTTTTCAAAAATTCAGTAGCCTATATTCAAGGATTAAATAATCCTGAGTAGATGCTGACCTCAGAAATTCTGTCCCCAGATCCATCGATCTGCGGTAAATAGCGCTCTTTGTAAATAAGAGACAGCAATTCCCTCTTTTCGTAATTACCCTCGACAGCGAGTACCTCGACACCTTTGAAATCGAAATCGTGGGCGTATCGAAAGGCATGCTCGGTCAATCGATTGGATATTGGAAAATTGTGAGGCTGTCGGAGACTGAGGTAGTGCTCCTTAATCCTGTCCCCGAGGGATCGTTTCGTGTGCTCGATGAAGATGAACTTGCACTCGAGACACGAAATTTTGTAGACAGTGTTGAGTTGATTCTCCCTCGGCAACTTGTCCTTGTGACCAGTGAAGAGCCAACGGAGATTGCTGTCATTTCTGAAGCTCAAAGAGAATCTAAACCCCTGGAGATTAGACTGGAGAGTCTCCGAGAGGCCCTCGACGTAGGGCAGAGTGACCCACCTACAGAAATCATTAATAATATCAATTTTTATCTCTCATTATAAATTCCCATAATATTAATCAATTTTCTTCTCGAATTCTCCCCACCTGTGCTCATTAATTCTCCTGTGCCTGCGGAAATCATCGGAATAATAATTCTTAGGATTGAGAACAAGTGCCTGACGTCTGCTCACAGCCCTGAGCACCAGCTTCCGAGGATATCCATTCTGTACAAGCGATTCCTGGATGTACGTTAAATTCTTGAGATGAAACTCCAAATTCGAGAGTAAAAGACCTCGATCAATCAAATTATAAATCGTACAAATTTTCTGTCCCTTGGGATGATGAGAATAATAATTGAGATATCGTCCAGAGGACGTGGGTTTTCTGTACCAGTCGAAGTCGATCATCCGTTTATTCCTGATGAGCGTCACCTCGAGGAAATTAATCCGGCAGTTTTCCTCCCTCTCGAGGGTGAACTGGAGACGCTTGTGATAGGAATTAAAGCAGGAGAGAATTGATTGAATTCGATCCTTGGGGACAAACGCGAGGACATCGTCGACGTACCTGGTGTAGAAATACACTGGGAAGTCGAGTTTCTTCATGCAGAAATTCTCCAGGTCCTGGAGAACAATCTCAGCGATGATTGGTGACAAAGGTGAGCCCATGGCAGCTCCAAAAACCTGTTGATATTTTATTCCATTGAACTGAAAGGCTGATGCGTTGAAGCAGAGGATGACTGCCTCGATGAATAGCTCCTGATTTATCTTGGTGTATTTTTTTAACAATTTCCAGCGGCTTTTTATACCCGAAATCACGAGGGCCAAGGGAATATTCGTGAAGAGAGATATCACGTCCATGGAGATCATCGCAAAGTCCTCGGGGAGGTGGAGGCTTCTGATTTTTTTTACCAGCGATAAACTATTCGTTATTGACACTTTATTCGAGGTGAAAGATTTTATTTCCTCCTTTATGCAATCAGTTAGAATTCTCTGGATGTATTTAGCTAGGCGATACGTGGGGGTGCCTATGAAGGAGACAATCATCCTGAAGGGGATGTTCTTCTTGTGGATCTTCGGCTGACCGTATGACAGGGCGATGTGACCATTTCTCGACCAGAGTCTCGATTTTTCAGCTTGAAAATTTTGTCAAAGATCTTTGTGTAAATCACAGAGGGAAAATTCTTTGGTAACCGAAACAAAATATTCAGTTGGGATAGTAATCTTACCGTCATTTATAAAATTGTTTTTATACCACTTCACCAGGAGTTTATTGACTTTTTTCTGGATATCCAGGGTGGGATCGGATCGAATGATTCTGTAGGTGAAAGAATCCCCGAGTAATTCCGACATCTTCGAGACGTAGAACTTCTTGTTGACAGCCACTGTGACATTTCCCTTATCAGCTTTGAGGAAAATTATATCCGGGTGAGATATCTTGAATATTTTAGCCGCTTTCACCTTCTCCAGGAGCTGGGGAAACCTCGGGGTGACCCTTTGCCGTAGAAAATTCGAAATTACATCCACACATATCGAGCGGATAGCGTTTCGCTGATCCTTTTCGATTATATTCATGTTGGATTCTATCGACGCGATTATATTGGACACTGGGATATCCTTCTTTCGGATTATGGGTACACCGAATTTTTTTCCCAGACAGGCGACGTCCAGGACGTCGTCGGGGATGTATTCCTCGGTTAAATTTATTAGCCACTTCTCGCGAATTTCTCGAGAGACGCAGGGGAAATGGGGATCCAAGGAATATCCGGATTCGAAGGGTCGGGATTGATTTCGGCTTCGGTTGTTCCGGTTCCATCTATTTCTGTGGACTCTGGGAGACTGATTGTAGTACTGTGACTCTGTACATGTCGTATAATTTTCATTGTAATTGCAGATGTACGGGGGCATGACACTACTCGTTATCTGGGAGTCCAAAATTATTTGAGAATGAAAAATTAGTCTAGGGAATAAATTGAAGTTTCTTGAGAAAAACACATTTTTCCATCGTCAATCGAGTTAAATCACTTGGTGATGCTTGTGAATAAACAATAAACATTCGTTGCGTGAGAATGATTCGGCTAATTGCTCAATCCCATTGTCAATTATCGTTGGTAAACACTCGAAAATTAACACGTCACGAGTGGTCAGTGGACCCTGTAGAACTGAAGACGGAACCTGTGTTATTATTTCGAGGGCAAACAGAATTAACTATTTAGATTTTTCATGTTGTGATTCTGCTTGAGGCACGCGAAGTCAAAGATTTTTAATTATTCCAGTGGGTGAAATTCAGTAAATTAAATTTATATTGCGCAATTTTTTCATGAGAATCATAACATGAAGAATATTTTTAAACGAAAAGACATGTCAAGTATACAATGGAAATTATGCAATATTTATTGCCTCTTTACAAATTCGTATTTCCGTACAATAATAAAAATACAATATCGATTGTACTCCAATCAGAAAATACCTTCTTTCATAAACATTTTTCATAATTAAACTAGTAATGAACCCATTCACCATCAATGAAAGTTAATGATTAAGGTGAGCACTAAGGATAGAGGAAAAAGTGGATTTTTTTTTAGTTTGATATTTGAAGAATAGGGGAATCTTAGAAAATGATGCAGGTTTTATCGTTAACTGAGCTTATTTGTGGATTATTTTAACAATATACTTCAATTGGTGTGCTAGACGATGAGAAGCCCCACGATATCGTCTCGTATTTTTCAAGTTTTAAATTAATATCCATTCCTTATTCAGTCTAATAACAACGTTAACCTTCTCCCGAATTAAGGTTCAATTTTTCTAGAGCGCTCTGGTTTCGTGAGTTTGCCGGGAATGTAAGCTGAAAAGTTCAAGGAAATGTATTAATAATTTTTTTCCAATCGACTGATAGGAGATTTTCCAGTTTAATACTTACTAAAGGACAATTTTACCAGCAATTCTTTACATCTGGGGCAATTGATCGATGGGTGTGGCGAATTTAAAGTCCTCAGGGAAGAGCTTAGCAGCATGAGGGTACATGAGCTTGTAAGCTTGTCTGATTGTCACATCAGCCACTCCAGCAACATCACCGATGTCTTTCTGTGATCTCTTCTCCTCCGAGGCCTGACAAAATTCCATTATCAACCCATAAAAAATTTCACTCTAACAATCTGTGATTTAAAAAAAAATCAACAAGAATTCCCTCCACTCAAAATGATTTGCCATACCTGTGAAGCCATGTAGATAGCAGCTGCAGTTACTGAAATGGGAGATCTGCCAGGTACGATATCAATTTCAACCGCCTTCCTGGCGATATGTGTGGCAGCCCTCTGGACCATATTAGGAAGCCCCAGATTGGCGCAAAATCTCGACATGAAGTCGCCCGTTGAAATGAGATCGACACTGGTCTTGAGGGCCTTCAAGATGAGCTTGAAGCACCTACCAATCTCTTTTTTACTGATTTTGCTGACTGCAACGATCTCCTTGAAGGTACGAGGAACTCCCTCTTGACGACAAGCTATGTATAGACAGGCTGAGGCAATGGCGTCGTTCGAACGACCTTTCAGGTTTTTACCATCATGGACTTGCTTGAAGAGATTATTTGCACGATCGACAATTGTTTTTGGAAGGTTTATACGATCTGCCATGGCTGTTATCTCACGAACCGCGTTGTTCAAGGCTCTGTCAGAACTGTTCATCTGAAGATCATTCGACAATAATTCGTAATTGACTAATTCAAAGGCTCCGACGAATTGGATTGAAAGATTAATTATGTATTAGTAATCAAATAACTTACAGTGCGTCGATTCTGATATTTCGCACTGCCAAAAGCGTCGAAGGAAGCTGCACCTGTGCCAGGACCAATCATGGTGGATAAATCATTGCCACTGAAGAGAGGATTTTCAGGTCCTCCCACACGAGAGGGATCAACCCCTGACTTTTCATTGCTAAATGTTCGCCACTCGGATCCGACATCGATAACTCTAAAAAAGCACCCGTGCAAATAAACATTTGTTGAATTAAAAAATGGAGGAAGAATATCACTTAATATTGAATTCAATATCATTTTTAACATGATAATCATACCTATCACCAACAACTAGTCCACACTCTGAGCAAATCTGATCACCAGCCCTGTAATCCTCAATCAACGGTGCATCTGGATGTGCATAGCAACAAACTCTATCCCCATCAATTCTGAAAAATCCACCAAAAGCACAATAACAATTGATTTTTATTAATTAATTCATTAATTATCCAGATTTATTCCGGGAATTTTTAGATTATTCAACGAAGAGGCTCAAGTTGGGAGGGAAATTAAAACATAACCTAGGGCTGGACTCTTTCTGCAACAAAGAGATTTTTTTAATAGGAAAAAAATTTCCTCCAGGTGTAGAATTATTCATTGAATAATGGGAGACCAGGGACTACCTGTTGAGAGAGGGTTCCTATGGTTTTTTATTATTCACACAGAAAATCGAGGTTTGGGGTGGATTTTTCAGGGAATTGCGCCTCTGGAATGAAACTTTAACCTCATTTTTAGAACTGTCATATCGATTTCCGCCTTCCCCTCACATCTTATCACTAGTTCACCATTTTTATCACGGCTATAGTGATTTTTTACGACCGAGGGGTTTGTTAACAATGAGGAAAATATTCTAATTCACCTTGACATACTGGCCATCTTTCAGGTATTTGTCACTTGGATATTTCAGGTGTAAATAAAACCCCAGCAGTTAAAAATCATTGCGTCATATTGACTGCGCAGAAGGCGCACGATCAAACCGCCATCTTCTCCTAAGGAGATTCAAAAAATCAATTCTTCAGGCCTCAGTGCAGCTACATGAAAACAATAATGTGCAGGTGTCATCGGCTGACAGATTAGAATAAATGAAACAAAAACAAGTGTAGTAACGTGTTTACTATTGGCATTTCATTCATGTCATTATGAGCCTATGGATTTTAAAAATCAGTTTGTGGTTCTTGCTAGGTACAGCAACTTGTACGTTATCTCCACCAACTGATAAACATAGACGAGATAAGGGAAAAGTTGAGAGCAAGGTATGTTCTATTGATTTATTTCTAACAGATGGTTTTGGATTTTGTTTTATTTTTTTGGGGGAGTAGAAAGGACCAGTGAATCAAAATGTCTTTGATCGAGGTCTTGTCGTCCAAGAGCCTAAGCCCATTGACATTTTACGTGAGTCTGGGCTGTACTACAAGGATACAAATTTTCGACAGTTCACTGGTGAAGTGTTGGGATACATAACACCGGTAATTATTTTCAGTAGAATGAAGAGTCGAATGTCCTTCAATTGCTTTATTTTTTTTTCACCTAACGAGTACTTGAAAATCGCAGTGGAATGCGGATGGCTCAGAAATATCTAAAACATTCCACGGAAAATTGACAACCGTTTCTCCAGTATGGTTGAGTCTTCCTCGAGGGAATGTTAAAAAATTTCAAATACCCACCCACGATGTTCAAAAAAAATGGCTGAAAGAAATGAAATCGCTGAATGATGGTAACCATACTGTAAGGATCTTACCTCGATTATTATTCGAAGAGTGGACTCCCGATGAGATAGCAACCCTCAGTAACGACAACCAGAAAAAAACACAGCTGGTGTCTGCACTTGCTGAGACAGCTAAAGCATTCCAATTTCACGGTTACGTTTTAGAAATTTGGAACCAGTTCGTTTTCACTGGAGTAAAAACAAAAGTTGTCGTTAATTTAATAAAATTCCTGGGTAAAAGACTCAAGAGTAAAAATTTAGAAGTCATTTTGGCTATCCCACCAGCAAGAGGGTACGTCCTTTATTTGTTCAGTTACTCATTATTTAATTGTATGATAATATGGAATACTGTCGTTACAGCCCTGAAAATCAAATATTTTCTCAAGCGTACTTCGAGGAACTAGCGTCTCATGTTGACTATTTTTCTTTGATGACATATGATTTTTCAAACTTTCAACGGCCCGGACCCAATGCTCCTCTGGAGTGGGTCAGAGAGTGTGTCGAGAAACTAGTTCCCGATGACGATGATCCCAGGAGATCACAGATTCTCATGGGACTGAACTTCTATGGAAATAATTATGCTCCAGAAGGTGGGGCACCTATTCTGGGTTCGCAGTACCTGAAAATACTTGAATCATACAAAGGAAAAATTCAGTGGGATGATAGAAGCAAGGAACACTTTTTTGAGTCAAAGTAAAATATTTTCATCAAATTTTTTCACCTGCCATAAATATAAAAAAGGATTATTAAATTTTTTCTTACTTTACAATCGTTTCAGATCACCAGGAAGTGGATTTATTTTCTATCCAACATTATACTCCCTACAGCAACGAATTGATCTTGCTAGGGAGCTTGGAACAGGTTTATCCATCTGGGAGCTTGGTCAGGGCCTAAATTACTTCTACGATCTCCTATAAGTAGTAGTCCAACCTCATCAGATGAAAGTAATGAGTGAGCAATACAAAATAGACTTTAATAAGAAAACAAATGTAAAGGATTTCTATACATAAATCTTAAAAACTCAGATATTCAAGTGAAATATACAATTAGTCTTATAATTCGATGATTCATTTACATGGCTGGTGCTGATGATATATGCTCGAAGTCTGTGAGTTGTTCGTATCGCGAATTTCTTCTTGCATCCTCGCAGTCTAATTTTTTACCCTCATACGTATCATTATTTTCGTATTTATTAAGCATCATCATGGTTTGGGGACCTTTCAAAAGGGTATACATCAGGGACCATGAAACTTTCGGTGGAAGCCAACTGCAACAGACAAAACAACTTGACTAAATCCAATGTTTCCCGCATGTTATTAATCCGATCATAAATGTTCCCTTCTGGAAATTGTTCATGAATTGAATTTTAATTATACTCCATCCATTATTCAAAACTCGAGGTCATTTCGACAATTCGTTTTGACCAAAGTTACAAATTCATATGACCTTCAATATCCAGGCACGTAGAAATTTTTATGCAAGACCATCACTCGGGAGTGATGAAAATCTAATAACTGCCGATGTGAAATGGTAGACAAGAATTTAAATTACGATATCAAGATATTTCAGTAATTTTTCGTCCTAATTGTCATGATTTTTAAATTAATTAATAATGTGGAGAAAAATTCACCTCTTGAGAGGTACAAAGTATTTGACACTGGACGGCAACGTAACATTAACTTGATCAGTCAATATCCCTTGGACGACCTCTTCAGCAACATATTCAGGCTCCAATTGAGGCAGCAATCTGAGACGAACAGAAAAATTATGGAGTATATGATAAATCATTTGCATTAGCCCTCACGAAATAATTTACCTCGGTTTGACTCCAGGAAACATTCCTGTGTTGACGAAATAAGGACACACGAGAGTTGTCTGAATGCCATCGTATCCATGCATCTATTCATAACAAAACAATTATGCAAATGAGTAATTGCATAACAATTACACATATCTTCAACAGATTTGCAATGAGTTGTCGCTTACTTTGAGCTCTGTAAAGAGACTCTCGTGGTAACCAATGGCCGCAAATTTAGTAGCCGAATAATCAGTGCAATTATAAGTCCCCATTAATCCAGCGACACTGGCAATCGTGACAATATGTCCGTGATTATCCTTCATCATTTCTTCCAGAAAAGCTTTATTTATCTGTAATAGAAATAACGAATTCACTCAATCACCTGTCGTCCACTGATTTATTAATACTCTCAATTTAATTAATTTTCGTACCCAGTAATGTGCGAGGATATTGACCTTAAAAGTCCTCTCTATCTCGTCATCGGGAATGTTCATAAATGTTTTTCCACATATATACCCAGCATTATTAACCACAATTGTTACCTAAACAATAAATTTAATGTCTTTTCATGTCTTTGAATTGAGCGTGAAGCGGAGAATAATTTTGATTTATGATCATTTCCACGTACATTTCCAACTTCAATTTTCACGGTTTTCGCAATACGATAAATTTGATTTCTGTCGGTGATGTCACAAGTATATCCTATGCATTTTCCACCAAATGCTCTTATCTCCTTGACAACCTGTTGGATGCCTAAAAAATATTGTCATACACTGTCGACCTCGTCACGATAAATTGCTCCTTCACATTTCACTTTTATCCTCTCAAATTTCCATAAATCTAGAATATCGTACCAGTTAATCAAGGATTTTACAAGTTACAACTGAAACTCTAGACTTCTCCGAGGCAAATAACCAATTGGAAAAATAACTCGATTATTTTCCCATGATTTCAATGAAAAAAAATCCGATAATTCACTGTCTCCAGTGAATAGAATGAATTTAATTGACCGGAATAAATGGAAAATCGGAGAATAAGAACAATGAACTTTCACATCAATTGGTAAAGCTGACACTGAATTTAATTGATTTTTTTCATCTCGTTGCATCAGCAATGGAAATGTGAATGCCACTCGGTGGATTATAATGTAGCTCATTGACGCGTATCCCAATGATTACGCATTTAATATCGATAATTAATTACCTGGTTCGTTAATATCCCATATAACAACATATGCACCACGTTGAGCCAGTTTGATGGAAATGAGTCTACCTATTCCTCCAGCTCCTCCAGTCACCAAAGCCACTTCCCCTTTTATAATTTTTCTCTGATACCTCCGCGGTATCAGAGCCCGTAGTAATGCCTCGATTATGTAAATTACCGAGAAACCCATCACCACCACAGCATCAGAGATTACATTCACCACTTCTTTGAAATCCATCCTCTGTAATAGATATTATTATTCCAGTAGCAATACCATTTGATTGATAAAATGAGATATCCGACGTTCTTTCATTAATTAAAAACTCGTCAAAAGGTGCTGCGCGATATAAAGAGAAATATTAATGGATCTGCACTGCAGGAAAATATCAACTGACTGGCAAGTTGAGATAGAGTCAAGAGAAATTGACAATTGACAGAGTTTCACCACTTCTTTACAGCATCAGCGAAATAATCTCACCGCAATGATGATTTCGCTGTGTTTTCAAGTGTTGAGAGAAAGGAATATAATAATAATACAATTTTCTCGAGAAAGTCTGCATTATAATCTGTTTTCACGATCATTATGGGTTGTCTAAGCTGAATGCAAATCTTGGATTAATCCTGCGCTTTCTTCTGGAGGAACTTCCATGCATTACTTGGAATAGTAAGTCGTTAGCGAATGCCAAAATTCATTCATAAGTGAACTTTCCAATTGGTCCATACGTGAAACGTTCTGTGTGTCTCAGACACTCGGACTCATTTCTTATTCAGCACTCTCTCTAACACTGCAAAACAAATACTGGGGAAAACAGTACTTACTCCTGTGAAGATGATGACACTTGACTCGATATGATTTACCGGTTCTACGAGTTTAATGAGCCATTGAAAGCATTTATCGTCATAAATTGTTATAAATTGTCATAAATTTCAATCACTGCAAACAATTTGAGTAATTGATCTAACACGGAGATGAAAACAATTGTCACACTTGATAGAAAATGTTTAATACTTTTAACGAAAGAGTAAATTATTTTTTAAACGAATTTAATAACGAAATTTTGTTTTTTAACAGCTTTTGAATCGCACATTCGTCGATATTGGAATTTCTCAATGAGTTCGATGTACCTTGAATTCGAAAAATCTTGATCTTCTCATTGCAACCAGTTCTATACTGTTCGAACGCTGACTATCGACTGTGCCCCCGACAACTCGTGGAGTTGTTCCCCGACGACTCGGTGAATTCCCACATATTATGGACTATGTTCCAAGAAGTCTAGGCGCCTGTCTGATAACTCTGAAAGAAAATTCTCCAGTAATTTCTGGGTGATATGGAGAAACGTGACAATAGAGTGGTACGTGCCATGGAAGAGGTCTCCTAGTGATTCCTCTGACAGCATGAATTCATCTATAATAATGCGAAAAAGAAAAATTTGTATGAACAATAAAATAAATTATTGTCAATGATCCTGGAAGCGCAGCGTATTGCACCGGATAATATTCTATAATTATCCAATTTGTAATTATAACTATAAGATTTAAAATTGCTTTCTCTCCGAAATTTCTTATCGAATTGTTTCCATCGCCTAAGCCATGATTAAATCTAATGAATATTCGCCTCTCGATTTTGAAACTCATAATGACGCGCGGCAATATGTGATTATGTTCCGTATGAAATAACTATTTTCTCAATCTGTGTCGGATGTAGAAACCCTTGTTCATGTCACTGGAAAAATACCATGTACTTATCAGAAATAAAAATAGAAAACTCGAGTAATTTTTACAATTGTAAATGAATAGAATTTAAACTTACGACTGACGCACAATGTCTTGGGAATTTTAAATCGATAATAGAAGAAAGTTTCACAGTACATCATGAGCTTTGAAAATTTTCTCCCATTTCCCTTGTTACTTTTCCGTCATATAAGAGAATTAACAATCGAGTATGATGAATCATGATGATGATGCGTTCTTCAACGCACAAGTCGCGAGTGAGTCGATGATTTTTAAATCCATTCATCATCATTTATTAAATAATCAAGTAATTACAACGAAATATTATAAATAGTTAAACCAGATGCGTTTTGTAATTAATTATAATATTGTAACTAAATATTCTGGAGGGCTGTGATTTAGAATCGAGTAATTCCAATGTGGATTGGCATTTAATTTTACAATACGCCTTCAATTATCCTTTGCAACTCCAATCCTCGGCGTCTAAAACAAGGAATCGACGGCAACAAAGAGTCATACTCATTAAAAAACAACGGTCAAGGTATATTAAGTTGACAACGACGAAAATTTCCGTATTAGCAGGTGAAAGGATGCTCCATGCAGCTAAAAGTCGGCCAGCTATTCTAGAGAATGGAACTCTATTTATGTCGTACATCTCTTTGAATGGATTGGCACTGATATTTTGTTCTGTAATTGAAATAAAAAAATTAATGGTGTATGATATTACTATTGCAATTTAAATCCTTTGAATTTACGAGATGATTCAGATTCTCACTGCGAATTAACTAGCTTAAAATTGTACGGATAACGGTTTGAGTCACAATCTCTTTAGAGCATCGACAGTCTTTCAAAAATACTTATCACATCTTGCTGAATTTGAGACAAGATCCATTTCGCTGGATCCAAATTCGCGACTGAACGTTTTCTTTACAAGATTTCAAAGAGTGTAACCGGGTCAGAGGAAAGTTCCACGACCTGGAAATACTTTCGTGTAAATTCAGCATATTCCTAGAGCTAGAGTTGAGAATTGCATTGAAAGGATCAATTCAGTATAATGCAGCCTGCTGCAGCCATGTGCTTATTAATTAAAAAAAATGAAAAATTAATTTATCCTCTCGCAATAAAAATGAAGAAATGAGATCAATGCCACTCAATAATAAATATAAATCTCCATGGATAACACTATTTTTGTTTTTATGTCAATTACAAGCGGACACGTGTGCTTCCGGTTTGAATTTTATTTTCTGTGGTATGAATGCGTTTTGTTTTTATTTGTTTAACTGAAATTTAGCTGACTACAACGAGCGGAAGGAGGAAACCGCATTTTTTGGAATTTCAAATGAAAAAAATAATTCAATCTGTTGAAGATATACTACTAATGAAATTATTATTTTAAATGAGCAAGTTGTCCTAGCGGTAACGTGCTCGACTGGCACGCCAGCGGCCCGGGTTCAATCCCGGCATCATTCATTTTTTTTTTTTTCAAAATAATTCCAATTTTTTTTTTTGTTAATGGCAAATCAATCGAAATATCATTTAAAAACTGAATATTTGAAAATCGCAAAGATATCCAGTAAAATTGAAAAATTAGCAATTTTTTAAAACGATACTTTTGCAATATATATACTCCTAAGGAAATTTTATTATTGTAAAAGTTCGTTATCCTAGTGGTAACGTGCTCGGCTAGCACGCCGACGGCCCGGGTTCGATCCCGCCGTCATTCATTTTTTTTTTT
>NW_011887779.1:871411-954777 GCF_000806365.1 Fopius arisanus
TAGCCGAGCACGTTACCACTAGGATAACGCACTTTAACAATAATAAAATTTCGTTAGGAGTATATATATTACAAAAGTATCGTTTTAAAAAATTGCTAATTTTTCAATTTTACTAAATATCTTCTCGATTTTCAAATATTGAGTTTTTAAGCGGTATTTCGATTGATTTGCCATTAACAAAAAAAAAAAATTGCAATAATTATGAAAAAAAAAAAATTAATGATGCCGGGATTGAACCCGGGCCACTGGTGTGCCAGTCGAGCACGTTACCACTAGGATAACGCACTTTTACAATAATAAAATTTCATTAGGAGTATATATATTGCAAAAGTATCGTTTTAAAAAATTGCTAATTGTTCAATTTCATTGCATATCTCCTCGATTATTAAATATTCAGTTTTTAAACAATATTTCGATTGATTTGCCATTAACAAAAAAAAAAAATTGGAATTATTATGAAAAAAAAAAAATTAATGATGCCGGGATTGAACCCGGGCCGCTGGCGTGCCAGTCGAGCAGGTTACCACTAGGACAACGCGCTAATTTAAAAATTTAAACTCATTAGTGGTATATGTTCAACATATTGAATAATTTTTTCTATTGAAATTCCACAAGATGTGGTTTCCCCCTTCCACACGTTCTATAGTTGTTTAAATTTCAGTTAAGCAAATGAAAAACAAAAAGCATTCGTACAGCAGAAAATAAAATTCACCCCCTCGACTTGATGTACACCCCAGCATTGCGTGTTGCGCCCTCCCTCTCTTGGGGTGCAGAACTGGGTCTCTACTAATTCCCTGGATTAGTTCATGGGCCAACGCTATAATATTTTCTTGTTGAAGCTTTTTTTGAAGCTTTTCTTTTTTTCTTGAAGCTTTTGAAAAATTTCGCGCCGTCCAAAGGGGATGCTAAATAAGCGGCGGTGATTGGTTACGCCATATTGCCTGTCGTGATTGGTCTACTGCCAACGTACTTCGAGTTCAAACATGTTTGGAGTCAACTGCCATTCAACCGCCAACTCCAAGTCCACCGACAATCGTTTCCAGTCACCCAATTTTATACCCTCCAACAATTAGTGTAATAAATAATTCCTGCCAATTGTGAAGTGTCGAAATGCAGATGTTGTGATTAATGCGTCTTCTGTTATTGTGGAAATTATTATCCAAGACTGATAATTCGTGGGACGAAAATATAAGGACCTCTTTACCAATTCAAGGTTATTACCTTCACGTGCACTCGATTTATACCTTCATAATTAATATAGTGTACATTCGTTGCAGTGCCATCTTAATCTGAATTGAAAATCCATCGTAATTCAAGCGTAAAAAAATTAACTTGAAATCAAAACTCTTTCAGATGGAGTCACGCCTGCCGAAACCCAAGATAAACCTCTCCAAATCCGTCATGAACTCGGAGCAGATCTCGAAGGTTTCATCGTTAAAACCGAGCACTGCGGGTTTACCCTCTCATTCGGTCAGCACATCTGACATTTCCAAGGACCCTAACTTCAAAGTTCCCAAGGAAGTTCCCTCCACGCGGCCCAACACCACCTTGAGAACTCTAGGAAAGCAGAAGACGACGATGGGTCTGACAAAAATCACCAATGAGAATAAACCTCCAATTAAGTCTTCCCTCCGTCGTTCTCGTACCTTGGGTACGATAACGAGAGCGACAACGGCGGTGAAAGCTGGAGTGAAGCGTCCAGGAACTCTGATGAGTACAATCGAATCCAAACGCCCGAATATTCGACCTCTCCCTAAGACAGGGCCCTCAAGCATCGCCTCCACGTCCGCAGTGTCAGGAAAATCCCTTCGCCCCGTGAC
Organism: Fopius arisanus; assembly: GCF_000806365.1. Lineage (NCBI taxonomy): Eukaryota > Metazoa > Arthropoda > Insecta > Hymenoptera > Braconidae > Fopius > Fopius arisanus. The sequence continues at coordinate 873,232 of NW_011887779.1, forward strand.
CACTGCCAAAACAGCTCCCAAACCCAGCAAATGGGATTGGAAGGGGAAATACGGCCTGGCTGCTGAGGAATTAACTTCCCTGAAAGAAAAATTGAAGAACGTATCCGAAGAGAATGAGGAGCTCAAATCCATCACTGACGATTTAAAGGAGCGAGAGTCTAAAAGCAGCATCAAAGCGCAACAACTCGAAGAAGCCAATGAAGAACTGTCGAAGGAGCTATCCGAAACGAAGAGGAATGCCACAGAGCTTGAAACAAAGTCTGAGAAACTGGAGTTTGATCTTCACAAGTGTCAGGAAAATTACAAAAACGTTTCCGAGAGCTTAAAAGACTGCAGGGAGACTTGCAGGACCATGGAACAAACGCTGGCATCGCATTCGTCAGAATTAAAAAGAGTTCAATCGGATTTATCCATGAAGATCCAAACAATAGGTGAACTCAGTGATAGAGTGAAGGAACTCCAGGAGGTTCTGCATCAAATGGACAAAGATCGTCGAGTTTTGCATAATTATATTCAAGAAATGAAAGGAAACATTCGAGTATTCTGCCGGGTCCGTCCGAGAATCTCGAAGGAGAGCAATAAAAATCTTTGCTCGATTAACTACGTGGATGAGTGTACGATAGAGATTGGAAGGGCTGATGGATCCGACAGTTTGAGCTGCAGTGGAAAGTCGAGGGGAACCAAACAGGAGTTTTCCTTTGACAAAATATTCCCGCCCAATGCCTCCCAAGCTACTGTCTTCGAAGAACTTTCTTTGCTCGTCCAATCGGCCCTCGAGGGATACAATGTCTGTGTATTTGCGTATGGGCAGACTGGATCGGGAAAGACATATACAATGGAAGGGGGATGCAATGCCGAGATGGAAGGCATGATCCCCAGGACTGTTCGTCATATTTTCGAGGAGATGAAGGAGTTCAAACTGCTGGGGTGGCAGTACAAGATCGAAGCCAGCTTTTTAGAGATTTATAATGAGCACATTGTTGATCTGCTAGATGCTAACCAAAAGACTCACGAGATTCGAATGGTCGATAACAAAGGGACTGATTTATACGTCACGAATCTTCAAGTTGAGGAAATTAATAGTCCCCAGGAGTTACACGAGTGCCTGAGGACTGCTCAACAAAATAGAGCAGTGGCAGCAACGACTGCCAACGAGAGATCATCGAGGTCTCATTCTGTAGCCAGGATCAGGCTCATTGGGACTCACGCTGAGAAAGAAGAGATTTGCATTGGGAACTTGAATCTCGTAGATCTTGCTGGGTCTGAGAGGCTGAAAAATGAGGAGGCAGCTAGGACTGCTGAGACAAAGAATATTAACAAGAGTCTGGCTAATTTAGGAAATGTTATATTGGCGTTACTCAGGAAACAGGAGCATATCCCGTACCGAAACTCCAAACTCACTCATTTGCTCATGCCTTCACTCGGGGGCAACTCCAAGACTCTCATGTTGCTGAACATCTCACCTCTCGATGAGTGCTACAATGAGACCCTCAATTCTTTGAGATTTGCAAGCAATGTTAATAATTGCAAGCTTGGGAACGTCAAACGATCAAAAACCTTCATGCAGACCTCTGGGAATTAGTGAGAATCGAGTTAAGTTTGGGTTACATTTATGAGATAATTTGCTGACATTTATTTGACATCTTATTCATGACTGCTAGAACGTAAATATTCAAATATCCATTTTTATTGAATTGCGGAGAATTTTTTTTGACCAAAGTTTCTTTTATGCGTATTATTTCCTCATAAGAGCATGAAAAATATAAAATTCTTGAGTGACTGACAATAATTAATGGGACCAACAAATTTTCATTGACCTCTAGTGTCAGTTGAGCATAGATGATGCTATGATAACTGAAACGCAATTGTTAATCTCAAATTTTATTACTTTGGTGACAAATTAGTGTAAACGTAGGGTTAAAAAATCGTATGAATAAATAAATAATATGAAATAGTTAAAAGGTTGTTAAAAAGTCAATTTGTTACATGGAGGGGAATTTATCTTCAGTCTGGAGAGAAAGTTTTTGAATGCTGGAGACGAGCTGATAATCCTGGGGTTTATCTTCTGGGGACTGGAGGTCGAGGCGGGACAAGTCCTCTTGGTCTTTTGCAAATCTATTATAATCTTGTCGAATTTAATCGATGAATTATCTTGAGCCATAATAAACCGATGAATTTCTTGATCGTAAGTTTCATAAGATTGAAAACTGGATTCATCTACGGGATCATATTTGAGGAGTTTTCTAGCTGGAAAATCCGATGTATGCAGTCCCAATTTATTCAGCCGTTTATTCTTCTGTTTTATTCTTGTCGTTATCTCTGCAGTTCTCTTGAATAATTTCCACTGCCAATACAGCTCAGGATGAATTTGTAATTTTCTTTCGCCCTCAATTTTAATGTACTTTAATTCTCCCAGATCTTCTGAATTGTGATAGGTGTCCTCAGACTCTTCTAATCCATCAAATTCGAAGTCCTGCTCGTTGTAAATTGGCAGGAGGCGAATGGAATTGCACCTGATAGGATAAATTAAATGCCAAGTGTTTTTCAAGACACGGATGCAAATCCACAGGTTTTGAATGTTTTTATCGCAATATTTCCATTCATATTAATTCTTTCGGTTTACACTAAACAATAATACTCACCGAATCGTTTGTGAATCATTAAACCATTTCTTCTTCATGCAACTTTCAGTAACCGCGATGACTCCAAAAAATACGACAAACATGAATGTCTCGATTAAATTAGGAATGACGTTATAACTGAAATAGGAGAAAAATTTGTATTTCCAAGTGATGTCGAAGTTTCTCGCCCGTTTAGTCCGCAATTTTATCTCCCGTATTGTATATATCGTTGAAGGACAGACGTAATCCGCAATACACAATGCTATCCATAGGATACATCCAAAGGTAAACAGTAAATCCCAGCGAATATATTTGTTCCATCCAATCTTGCTGAATTTCCTTCTCCATTTTCCTCTGGAAATCCCATCAATCTCCTCATTCAGATTTCTTGATGAATTCCGCAGTCTCTCTGAGGTACTTTCAATTGATTTTGACTGCTCGGTCGATGTCGTCGAGGAGGAGATTGACTGGGAGACCTGGAGAAGTGTTATAATGTCTTCCGAGGATGAAAGACCGTTGAAGAATCCCCCATTCTCCATTGCCAAAAATTACATGTTCAATTCTTTAATTCAACTCGCTTTTTTTTTATCAGTGTGAAGTTTACTACGTGTGTACATAACGATAAAAATATAGTTTTAAAGACGTAAACCTAGGGACTCTGTTGAAAATCTCTGCAAACTTCAGCGTTAATTCAATTTATTTAACTGATTAATAATCTATTTATTATCTTGAAATTATTTAGTTTGGAATTATTATTAGTGGATAATTGGCATTTCGTGAGAATGCCCAGGCAGAGTTGTCCATGTGTTCATCACAAAAGCCCATTGCCTAGTCCAGCGGTTTCTGCTCCGAAATTGAAGTCCAAGTGTTGTCATTGCAAGAAGAATCGTCGAGATAAATCAAAATCCTCAGAGAAATCCCCCACGAATTTTAATGAGCCTATGTAATTTGTGCAATTGTAAAGATTTCAATGGGGAAATAAGAATAATTTATACGTCCACGAATTCCTAGGGCAGGATCGCCTTATCTGGATGATACCAGAATTGGAGAAAATGTAGATTCATCTAGTCAAGTTAAATTCAATGAACCACGAAAGCTGAAAAAAAATTTGATCAGACATTCAGTGACCCAAGTAGGTAAAGACAATAAAAATTTTTATTTATCATAATTTAATTAATTTATTCAGTTGCCATTGATAATTACAGGGAATAAATACCGAAGTTACTACTGATAATGGATCTAGAAATGAACGCCAGAATTTTGAGGAGCAAATATCCAAACTCACTGCTGAAAATGGCATTATAATCCGTGAATGCGAGGGTTTGAAGGAAAAACTCTCAACACTGACGACTGAAAATGAATCCTTAAAATATGAAACTGAAAATTTGACGAGAAAATTGAAATCCCTGGAGGAAAAAGAGGAGAGGGAAAATCCTGCAGGTGAAGATGAAATTAAGAGGCTGCAAAATGTGATACGAGAGAGAGAAAATTCATTGACTGAGGAAAGAAATAAATTAAATACGAGAATATTAGAATTAACGAATACAATAGATCAACAGAAGAAGAAGATATCTGAGATGATGAGTAATTGTGCTGACCAGAAATCTAGGATTGACGAAAATGAGAAGAAACTTTTTTCTAAGGTATTAATTGGATGGAAATTTTTTTTTTCATGATAGATCGATGAATTTATCAATAAATAATAATAAATGATTTTACATGAATATTTGAAATTTGATAAAGATGGCAGAACACTCCGACATCGGTAAAAAATTGAAATCCAAATGCTGTGAATGCGACGAGCTTCAAAAAGAAATAGAAAATCTAAAACAATGTTTGATTAAAGAGTCGAAAGTAGCGAATGATTTCAGGGAAGAAATTGATCAGTGTAGGGAAGATTGCAAATGTGAACTGTTAAAGAAGGAGAAACTCATTGAGAATCAAATAAAAAATATTGGGAGATTTAAAAACGTAAGAAAATCAAAGTCTATTACACAAGTTCTCCAAAAAAAATAAACTTACGATAAATTTACAGATCCTTCATAATAATGAGAGAATATCCCAACAAGCAGCTCAAGAATACGAATGTTTAATCAGAGAATTTAATTTATTAAGACGACAGAATTACGAATTAACAATGACTCTAAAAAAAATTAATAAATCCAAGAGTTACAAATTCAAACAACCGAAAAAATGTTCTCAGTGTTTAATTCTAGAAGAAAAGATCAATTCACTCTTTCGAGAGAATAAAAAAATTCTGCTTGCTGCCAGATACACATCACAAAAATTATGCGAGGCAACAGACGAATTCCAATCTCAACTCAATTCTGAACAACAACAACATGTATTTTTAATGTCCATCGTAAAGCAGAAGGAGGAAGAAATTGGATGCCTTAAGAAGGAAATGTACCACATGAGACTGTACCACTAAAGATTGTCAATGTAAAGTCGTTTCTTTTGAATAACTTTTCCTATCGATTATATTTATTAAAAAATCATTGATTAACAATAATTCATAGTAAACTCACTTGAACTTCATTTTCGATAATCTCACTCTTATTTCCAGGAATAGAATTTTCACATTCCGCTTGTACCAGGAGTAGTTGTAATTCACATGATTTTTCCAATTATTATCTAGAAATTGTTTATAGAAGACTGACATTTCATCTGCAGTCACTGACTCCTTCCCCTCAGCCTTCAGTTTATTTTGGAATTCTTTACGTTCCTGGAAGGAAAAAAAATTCTTTTTTGATTCGAGAACTTATAAACGAATACTGAAGATGGGAGAATTTCCTCATGTACGACGAAAGTCGCTGGATATATTCAGAATATTCATTTCTCAATTCCAAAATCATTTTGTAAACATACCGAGATGAATCGGGCATTGTGTTCACTCCAGAATTTATGATTCCACTCATGAGTGGATTCTCTCGCTTCCCTGTACTGTTTTTCAATTTTCGTTTCATTACGAGACTCTGCAAAGGCAATTGGTCTCAGATTAGAGACAGGATCTGGGGGTCCAATCATATCAACAGTCTTCGAGTGGTCATCCTGATTTTTCAGGTTAAAGGACGCCTGTGACAAAAGCCCTTTCAACAGTAAAAAAAAAAACAGGAATATTCTGGTTAATCATTGATGTAATGATTTTACCTTTGAATATAAACGTTGTGCAAGCCTCAGGTGTTCTAATCGATGATACCATAAACAATTCAACATTTCTCCAAACATGGGTCGAATGCTTGAACCAAAAAATTCTATTTTCGCGCTACCGTGAGTGTAAATAAAATGGGAAATTTTAAATATGAAAATTCATTTAAAGATAAATTTTTTAATTAAAAAAAAATTGCGTCTGAGTTGCAGAAAGCTCAAACAGTATAAAATAAAAATATCGATTTTACAATCGAGCATTCAGAATCGATATGCGATAAATCGATTCTGAATTTATCGATTCGATTCGATGAATCGATAGTTTTTATCGATAATCCTCAATTTCATGTTTTCAACGCACGATAACTTACCGATGGTAATACCGCAATTTCTTTACCAGAGAGACTAGAGAGAGGACGCCACATGCAATGCTGGGTACTCCACTCTTTGGTATCCCCCACCAGTCACCAAAGCGCGCCTCCCACATTCAAACGTAATTCAAAGGTCTTTTCCCTGGAGAACGCAAACTGTGGATTAGTTAAACCGAGTAAAACCGAGAGGTCAATTCAGGTGGACGCGATACCGCGAGTCCGTCGCGATGGTAACGTCCCCCGGACAATAGTACTACCACCAAACCCCCTGTATCTCACCTGTTTCACAACCTGCAGTGACGTAGTTTCTGAGGGTATCACGTGATCAGGCTACGACTTTTCGAAAGGTAGAAGTGGAGGTGGAGGCAACAAACAACCACTGGCTTTGTAGAAGTGCACCCAAGTCAAACCGCACCCAATGGGTTGCCACTAGCGTCAGGTACACATTGCCACCGAGAAAATTCATTTTTCCACGTAACCCACAAGTTCAACCCTAAAAAAAAAAAACCACTTCCATTATTCATCATTATTTTAATCTCTCCGCGTTAATTTCCAGTTGAGTTCATCCGCGAAACTCCACGGAATTACACAACACCGGGATAAAGCGTCTCGTGAATGTGTGTAATCAAGAGTCAGTGCGATAATCGGTTGAAAGTGAATTCGAATCGTATCGATCGATTTTTTCAATATCTCCAGTTGTTTTTTATCTTTCATTAAAGTGATAGAAGGATTACAGTTTTTTATAAATGCTTGGGATGTATCTTGACGACGGAGGAACGATCGTTACATCAACCCTGAGGTTGTTGCTCTGATATGTGATACTGGTTTATAAATCGTTTTGCGTTTGGAGATACTGAAACAGAGTCTCGAGTGTAAAATGCATTCACTATGGTTTTTTATTGTGATAACTATTGTGAGGGGCCAGGACGAGGTGTCGACGGATACACCCTCGATTTATTACACTGAACCGACGATTCCAAGGGATGACGCCAAGAGTCTCACGGAATTTCCTGGAGGACATATCATCAGTGGTCAGAGGATCCTGGAGAGGTCCAAGAGTCCTTATCTACTCAGGGAGGATCTTTATGTTGAACGCGAGGGTGAACTCGTTGTCGAACCCGGTGTCGAGATCCGGTTTGCCCCGATGATCGGTATCACTGTTCGGGGCATCATCACTGCCAAGGTAAACATGGGTAATGATTTGAAATCCTTTGGGGACTCCATTCACATTCAAAATATATTAAAATATCTCATGGGATTTTAATTTCCCATCACTCATGAAAAATTCTTCCTGACATTTATTACAATCCTCAACTACCAGACAATTCATATCCAGTTAATTATAGTTCATCAATTTTATATCAGCAATTGAATTTTGAAAGTTCAGCAGAGGAGATTAAAACGAATTTAAAATGAAAATATCTCGTTACTCCGGTACATTTATTTATTCACTTGCAACCATATTCCACCGAGTGCATCCTGATGCATTCTCGAATTAATGGATTCAGAGTGTTCTTTGTTCGGAGGATGAGGAAAGTCTCACGGGAAAGAAGAAGCAACTTGAATAGAGAGAGAGGGATTATTTCACCGAGCGAAAGTACGAGGGGAACGTGAAGTAAAGTTCAGATCGGTGGGAGTTTCAACTGAAAAAATCTATACTTTCTGCCAAATATGCATCTATAAAGAACTTCTCATATAATTATGCAATGCAATTATTTAACTCATCCCCTTCCCCCATCAAATAAAAAAACGCGGAAATAAAAAAAAATTGATTGAACAATATTTCGGAATTATTATTGAAAAATTATTGTTATATTCCCTGAAAATGTATTTATCGTTTAAATAAATAATTTCCATGTTTATGTGTTTATTCCGAGGATTCCGGGAACAGTGTGAGATTTTTTTTGAGGCTGAAATGCCTGACTAGATTTATTGTGAGATTTTGGGTCCCTGGGAGATGAGAGTGAATAGAAATGGGGAAAATCCTCTACCTGACCCACTCTCCCTTGTATTCTTCTATTTTTTTTTTCCCCAGTTCTCATGAATGAATCCCCTACATGTCAGTTGACACGAGTGAGGTGTACATTTCACCTGACACTAGGTACTATCGGGTTATGGTTTATCTTATCACTGGCACGAGTTGTAAATACCGGGGTTTTAAATGTTGATAAGAATAATTGGAGAGGTATGGGGTTCAACCTAGTGCAATTGATGATTCAGGGGGACCGATATTTAATTTTTTTTGTTCTGAATCATCGGTGATATGGGATATCTCCGGAAATTGATAAGAGACTTAAGATATTGGGGAATTCATTGAATCATTGATTCCGTTTTCCGTGATTTTATTTATTTGTGGATTTTTTTAATGGAAATTAATATTTAAAGTTTGGAGGAATTTTTGATGCAATTATTTGAAAAATACTGATTTATTTAGAACTGTGGAGACTCGTCTACTTTCTATTCCAGTTCCAAATCCCTGAGTATGCGTTGGTGCTCATCATTTCCCCTTCCATCGAACCCATTTTCAAAGCTAACGAGGAAGAATCAAACAATATTTCGAAATAAGCTGACGAGCAAATGCCGATGGGTGACGTGCACATGCATGAATCACGTTCACTACAATTATGACTGTCAGAGATTCGTGATTCACCCGAGAAACTCAACCGATCCCCCACCGCAAAACCCCTGGCCACAAATTAAAGAGAAATTTCTATTAAAATTACCGGTTCCTCCAGTTTTCCCATAAATCAATTAATTACTCCCAAAATGTCACGATTGCGTAATAATTTTCATAAAAATTTCATTAATGCAAAAACGGTTTTTTTTCCGGGGCAATTGTGTCAGCAATTTGTCGGACATTTTTTCAACGGAAACCGCGATTTTGAGTTTAAAAACTAGGGAACAATTATTTTTAAGAGAAACATTAAATTTTCTCATTGCGCTGACATTTTCCGCGGAGAGCGACCTTTTTGGCTTGTCCTTTTTCACTAACGATTGCGCAAAAATAACAATTGTAATTATTCCTGGAAAATGTCAGTCGGCGTAACGGATTCTTGGCAGGGGATTTTCTTTGTTGGAGAATTCTCTGTGGGTGTCTGTCTCACCTTTGAAGCACTGAAAACGGAAGTGGACGGTTTACCAATGGGCATTGCCTCAAGAGATGATCTAGCGACGATCTAGCGATGATCTTGCAGCCCAGTTTTTCTGCCCATCCTATCTAGCTGCAATGTTTACCCGAGTGTTTGCTCATGAGTGGAACCTGAAGAGATCACATTGAATACTCGATGAGGAGATTCAGCTCGGCATTCTGAAAAGATTTAAAATAGCTGGTTGAAAAAAGAAAACGGTTTGCGGCACTGGACCATGAATTATTCGAGGTTCCAAGGAAACTGGTTCATTTGCTGAAGAAAAAAAATAAGCGGTCACCTTTTTTATTTTCCCCTCAGGCGTGTGGAAAACATTAAATATTAGATAGCATAAAAATGTGAACGGAACTCCGTTCCGATGAATTAACTTTCGTCGGAGAACATTTCCCTTTCATGAATCGAATATAAAAACGAGGAATATTGTTAAAACATCCGGTGATTCGGTTTTCCATTTGTGGAAATTAAAAAATATTCTTTATTATTAATTATTATTCCATTTTTACAAACTCAATTTATAACTGTTTTTTTATTTCGGGATTTGGGGTTTTGCTCCAATTGTTGTCATTTTCTCGTCTTTATTCTAGGGAGAAATTCCATTGACTTCCTTGCCGGTGTAAAATAACTCTTCCGGATGATAGAATCCGGGATTCACGTTTGCGTCGAATTGCAGGGTAATTTAATATCTCGTACTTCTTAAACTGTAAACGTACACCACTATTTTACTCTACCGTAAGTCCGCATGGTAAAAGATCCATGAATGTTACCCAGCCGCACTTTAAAGTCCATAAAAAATTGCGGTAATTCCATCTCGGTTAACATCCCGAGTACTTTATCCTGATTTTTCATCTGTCAAGAATTTTTCCGTCAGAATCTGCGCTATCACCGACCGTTTACCGAGTCGAATAATTATCCTGAAAAAAAATACCATTTGATTATGAAAATTAAATTCTATTTTACAAGACGTCTTGCTAGTTATTTATTAAACAAAAAATTGAAAAATGGTAAGGGAAAGTTTTTGTCGGTGGAAAAAAATTGAAAAAATTCAAGAAATTGAAAAAATTCAGGGAAATTACAGGTTTATCGTGTCATAGGGCAAAATCATCATGCATTATGCACGAGTGTATGAAATTATATACAAGTCTTGTCTACCACCGCCGGAAATACCAGAAAATGGTGAATGGAGGTGTATTTATCCCATTCGCCATGCATAACGGACATATTGCTATTGTTGCATTGATGTAAACGCAGACAGGTGTGTACAGGAGCTCTAAATAAATATACCGAACTAACTGGAGATTTAATAATTTTAACAATCGAATTTTTATGAATTTCCCTCGAAATTTTTTCAACTATGAAAATGAAAAATTGAGGAGAATATAATTGAATAACAATTGCAGCTCTGGAATAATTTATTTTCACCCCATAAAATCGTCTGTAAAATGAGAATAGGTACATTAATTGTCATCAAACTTCCGGGTGCAATTATTCCTCCACCGCAACGAGAGATAATTAACTCAAATTCACTCATTTCCCCGAGTCGTTACGCTTTCCATGTCTCAGGTACTTCAAGGAAAAATCCCTACAGATTTTTCATTTTTTTATACCGCTCTATTAAGAGTTAAACATTTTTTTGGCAATTACATATAAAAATTCAGGACCACTCGTCTCCATTTTTTATCGTGAACCTGCAGGCCTCAACTTTCTGAGACAGGAAATCGCCAGGACAGGAAGTGAGAAGCCCCACGTCCTCTTCATCGCGAAGAAGGAATCGATATCAAATTTCTCGTGATCAATTAATCGATCTCTCGAGATCCCGATGAATATTTAAACAAATTACCACTGTCTTTTATCCAGAGGTATTTTTTAAACAATTATACAATAATTGAATACGTACTCATCCCTGGAGTATGCGTTCACGTTGATGTAACGAGCGTTAAACTAAAATTGATTGGATGTGTAATGGCCCCGTAACTTGCACCCACGTGTCTTTTTTTAGGGCACCATAAACTCATTAACGTGAGACTATAATAGAAATTAAACCCACTGGAGCTGCAGTGGCTTCGGTCGTCCCTCGATTGAATTATTTTTCAACTCTCTTTGCCAACAACCATCGCTAACAGATTTCATTAGAGAATTAACGAGTCGGTGTGAAATGCCGTTATCCTCATCACCTAGTCCAAGTAATCAGAGCGTATCATCGATACTTTAATTGAATCGATATTACATCATCATATCACATGGAATCCAAGAATTTTCTAACTTAAAAATCATAAAATCATCGCTGCGTTCTCATAAAAAATTGAAAAACCATTTCTGAAATTTCTCTCACCTTCAATTTTCATTATCAAAATTCCAAGACCGAAATTAAATTAAATTCACTTTTTACAATCGATTTTCCCGGGTAAATACGTTATACCTGTTTGTTATTGTTACGAATTATTGGAGATAAGACGTAATTTGTTACGTCAGTAATTTTCCTGTTGACACTGAAAAATAAACGTCTTCCTCAATCATATTGCCGAAGGGCGGGAAATTAACTCATTAACTCGTTTGATGTCGAGCCACTCTGACGGAAGATTCAACTTGCCTCTAATTCGCTAATTATTGAAGAAAGAGAGTCGAGTGAGAGTCTCTCTGAATGAGTGATTCATCATCCGCCTCCATGATACAGCGGGTTGGAGGTCAATTTATAGTTCTTGACCGACATTAACCCTTGCCTTCAGCTTAATCCCTTCAGATACTCATGCCAAAATTAATCCCCACTTATTCCCCATTTATTGTTTTCTCTATTTCCTACGGGTTTCATTGAGAAAAATTCCACCAATAAACCGCAAGCTATCAATTCTGTTGGCAAGTGAATTCCGGGGAATTCTATACTTGTCTGGCTGTATCGACTGTAATCCCTGATTTCTTGCTAATTAGTGACGGTATATAAACGAGGAAATACTTGTCCTCATTCTCAGTCGTGGTTCGGGAGTGTACAAGGTAAGATTTTTCATTCGCTGTCCCCAGTGTCGATAATAATAATCGATTATTCTTTTATAAATATTTATATATTTTTTAAATATTCGACAGGAAAAGTATTACGGCATTTCAGAGCAATTTCTCACGGGAATTTACGACACTTCCAACGGAGAATCATTAACTAATCTCTTCAATTTGTGTTTTATTTCGGAGTAATTAGGCATTCGGTCATTAACGACCATTGGGGTGAAAAAATTATTTAATTTTCGTTTTGGCGATTTTTCGCTCATTTCTGAGTAATTGTGTGATGGTATTTACGGGCTTTCGGGAGTAACAATTAAATTCGAATTTGAATAATTAAAGAATTGAGTAAAGGCCTAATTAATGTAAATATTTTTCCGCTATATCTGGCGAATTCACAGGCTTGTGGATTTAATCAGTGAAATTAATCAATTTTGTTTCGCACATGAATGATTCCATTCATCGTTTAAAAATTTCACTCATTCCGGGAATTCTATGCGATCGTAAAGTCCCGTCGGAAATATACCATTGAGGAATACCATTCACGCGGTGTTTCAATGAGGAAAATTAAATAGAGCTATTTACAATCATCAGATTAATTTCCTGTGTGATTACCAATCGAATTGAATTTTCGTTTCATGGAATTTTATCGAATCATTCGCCATTCCAAATTTTTCATTCAATATCAAATATTCTCAGCCAGAGAATTATTAATTCAGTTACGATTCTGAATTATTTCTGGTATTGTGTGGGAGTATATTGATTGCAAATTTTAATTTATTCAGGGTGAGACAGGTGAGCCGATTGTCTTGACGAGCTCGGAGGCCCCGTCCAGCCAGCCTGAGCCGAGGTCCATTCGCCTGGTGGATGGACCAAGTCCCCTGGAAGGTAGAATACAACTTCTCCATCAGGGATCATGGCGATCTGTCTGCACGAACTCCCGGAACTGGACTCGAGCAGATTACGAGACAGCGTGCAGAGAGCTCGGTTTCCAGGGTGGCGGTTGGTCAGGTTGGCTGGATCGGTTGTGGCCAGGAACACCTCGCCTTCTCTACGAGGAGCCAGGATGTCAGGGGACCGAGTCGTCACTGCAGGAGTGTCAGCAATGGTCAGCTAGACAATTGGGTGCTGGGGTGTGTGACTATCATCCGGACCTGAGCATCGCTTGTTCTCCATATCACGATGGGGCAGGCCAGGCAAAAAATCACTGGAGAGGAATCAGATTCGAGGGGGCTGTCTACGACAGGCCGTTGATCCAGGAGAACACATTCTATGTGAGAAGATCCCGGTCGATTCTACGGCATGTAACCATCAAGTGAGTATTAATTACAAATGAAAATTACATTCATTTACAATCATAATTTAAAAATTTATTTATCCGCTAGATACGCGGGAACGGGTCGAGACTTAAACGCAACATCAGCACTCCACGTGGAGGGGGTTCCCCCGCAAATGTCGTGGCTCTCGATTTTGCACTCCTCGTACAACGGCCTGAACGTGACAAATCCAAATGCACCAATAGTCCTCTCGAACTGCACAATCCGCAATAATCAGGGTTATGGTATCTACATGAATAGCTCCCGAGGCCTAGCCCACGTCGACAATTGCGTGATCCTAGACAATTCTGCAGATGGAATAAAATATGTTCACAATGACGAGCGTCCAAGCGACAGACTGGACAGAGCAAATCTCCACGACCTGTGTACATTCCCGGCTACGACTAGCCAAACATTTCCAATAACAATCTCCATGGAGCAAACAAAGTACTCTCAAAATATACAGCATTGCCCCCAGCACATATTCACACGTCCAGGTCACGTGCTGACGCTTCAGTTTCTTGAGATGAGAACAGATCGAAATGACAGTGCGACTATCGAAGTTCACGATGGCATCTCCCCGAGTGACAAACTCCTGGCCCTCGTTAGTGTCAGGAACAATACATTACCTCAGAGTGTCACATCGAGCCGACAGAATTTATACATCAAATTCACAGCCCAACCGAGAACACAGATGGTTGCTTTCATCAGGTTGTCGTCGGGCTACCGAAAGCTTTACGATTTGAACGTGTCAAGCAGTTCCATAGCTGACAACAATGGCCGAGGAATAGCTGTCGAAAACATCCGTTCGTCCCTTCACATTCACGATACATCAGTCACCAACAGCAATCACGTTGGTGGTGTCCATGTGCTCCGAGGTGCTGCTGATGTGAACATCACATCAAGTCGAATATCATACAACAATGGTGCAGGCATCAACATCACGATGACCGGGGGCTACCGCAACGTATCGAGATCAACGATATCATCTAATCAGGGATATGGCTTGGCTGTTTGGCTCAACGACAGCATCTCCACGGAGTACATTCATTTCAATCAAACGACTGTCGTCGAGTACTCGGAAATATTTCGGAACAAAGACATTGGTGTCTTGATTGGCAACTCCACTGGCACATCGTACGTCAACATCACTGGCAATTGCTTCAACAGTAGTTCTGAGATAGCTGTTCAGGTTGAATCCAACTGGAGGCACAATCAAGGAATTCTCAAATTACAAATTGGCCACAATTTATTCATTGAAAACTTCAAAGTCGGGATTAAAATGGCACCTGCGCTGAATGTCGAGGGTAGAATTGAGTACAATCATTTCAGGGAGCAGAGGTTCGGTGGTATTCTTATCAGGAATCCAATGTATGAAGAGTTCAATGTACTTCCCACCGATCTTCTGCTGCAGTACAACGAGTTTTACAATAATCGTGGCATTTTCGTCGTCAGCATTGGTCTGTCTCCTTACAGCGACGTCCAGAAGCTGGTGTTCACTCGAAATTTCTTGAGGGATAACTTCATCAAGGCGCCTTTCGATAACAGTGATATGCAGGGGTCCAGGCTGGTGCCGAGATCAAGGGTGGCAGCTGTGGTTGTCATATCTTCCAGCAATGTCCACGTATTCAGGAATATTCTGCATAATCTTCACTCGCAGTACGAGATTGGATCACATCTGGAGGACCAGAGCAAGATTCTTAATTGCACGTACAACTGGTTGGGACACATCGAAGAGGAGAGAATACTGGAGAGATTATTCCATCGTAAAGACAGATACAATCTAGCCAAGATCGAGTATCTTCCTTATCTTCTGCACAGCAGCAATCCAGCAGCGAATACTGTTGTTGAGCGTCCGCAGTTTATACCAAGATTTTTAGAGGAGGAGAGCAAGAGAGTTGGGGGTGAGGTTGAGGGTCTGGAGGTGCTGCCAGCTGGGGAATATATTGTCGAGAGAGATATCAATGTGAGACCTGGGGGAAAATTGATTCTACAGCCTGGCGTTACCTTGAAATTTCCACCGGCCGTTGGCATGATGGTCGCTGGTAAATTGGATGCCAAGGGAAGGGGTCCCAATAGTATACTTATGACCCTGAAGGAGGAGATACTCATGGATAATGATAATGAGACTCTCACTGAGGATATGACGAGTCCTGATGAAGGGGTCACCATTGGCAATATCATTGACGACACCGAGAGGGTGCCTGTTAGACTGCTCGGTGGTAAAACAAGTCGTGAGGGTAGACTTCAGGTCCGAATTGGAGAAAAATGGGGAACTGTTTGTAATTATGGCTGGGATATCAAGGACGCTGCACTTGTTTGCCATCAGCTTGGTTTGACTCTCGATCCTGACGACTGGAATCTCGAGAGATCCCAGATACCCAGTGCTGGGACTAACGAGGATATTATCTTGAGTAATGTCCAATGCGATGAGGAGGACATCGATGTCGCTGCGTGCAAGGCTGAGAGTTCCAGTGAATTTGAAAACTCGTGCACTCATGATAACGATGTGGGTGTCAGGTGCTCCGAGGCAGCCTGGGCAGGTCTCAGACTTGGACCACTAGCTGAGAGAAGTGATCTTCAGTTCATCACAATTGAAAGAGCTGGATTACTGGATTACAAAACAAATTCCTTCAAACCAGCTCTTCAAATAGACTTTGCTCGTCACTCCTTGGAGGGCGTCAAAGTAACGAACAATCTTCAGGACGGACTTGGGATAATCTACTCAGACATTTACTCGGCAGACGCTGTAAATACCGTGAAAAATAGTGACTTCTCTGGAAATCGAGGGAGTGGTATAAGTTTCAAGCAATTGGGTCTCCGAATATCAAATTCCAGAATCGAGAACAACGGATTCGCTGGAATCAGGCATAATCCTGCTCTCTCTGCAGTACAGCAAAGAGAATTTGCAGGATGGTTCATGCAGCCCATGACTCAGACCATTGACAAGCCATATGAACCGATAATGATACCCGATAACTCTCGAAACATCGATCTCATCACGGGTGACATAAAGTATATCGTGACATCCAGGAGACAAGGGGAGGAGAGCTTGAAGCGCTTGATACAGATCAGATGTACCCCTGGATACGTGATAGGTATTCAGCTGCTGAATCCCATCGAGAACAGGAGTACTGAGCAGATTATAATCTACGATGCTTTGAGGATTAATCCCTGGAGTACAGTGTACCACGTGAAAAGGGACTTGTCAATTTTTCCGGTATCTTCAAGCTCCTTCAATGTTATCCTGGAATACCACAGTGGTACAAACGCCTTAGGGGGTGCTGTTCTAGCTGTAACAACCCTCCAAGCACCAGCTCAAAACATAAAAAACAGAATCGTCACTGGCCCGACTCCAACCCTCTTCATATCTCGATCGAAGATCAAGGGAAACAGAAGAGGAATATCAGCGTCTTATTACAATCGATATCTCGACGAATTTGGTAATCATTTCCTGAGGAAAGCCAACGAGTCCATTCGCCTCATCAACACCGAAATCTCCCATAATTTGGAGGAAGCTATTCACGTACTCTCTCCCCACTGGAACATCTACACATCAAATATCTCAGAGATTTCAATTCACGTTAATAACACTCTGATAACGGATAATGGCCGGGGCATCTTGCAATACAGTCGTGATATGAGACAGTCGAATAATCTGTTCCACTGGATCATGCAGGACAGCTCGATTGAGAGAAATCAGGGTGGAGGCTTCGAGGTCGCTCTACCCTATGTCTGGCAGTACAACGAGAACTTCACTCACTCCCTGTATTTTGGTAATAATACCTGGAGGGATAACAGTAATTTTGGATTCATCGTTGATGGACACTATGCAAATGTCAATGTCTCCTTCAACAGATACGTAGGTAATCGCTGTAAAGACGGATTGATGTCCATCCGGGGAATGGAGAAACGATTGAGAATCGATAACAACGTCATCGAGAAGAACACTGGATCATTTATGGTGGAGTTCAGGGCTGACAGCCAATCTGAGATCCTTGGGGAGATCCCAGCGCGTTTCTATCTGAATAAAATAAGAGAGAACTCTCATGGAGCTGTCACCAGAGGCATTCACCAGATGTTTGATAAACCAACGTATGTCGTTGGCTTTCAGGGAATTCAGAAGGTCAAGGTCAATCGCAATTTATTCGCTGATAATCCTATGAATTATGATCTAGTCGCCGGCATTCGAACAGCTAAAATCAATAATGAAGTCGATGTCACTGAGAACTGGTGGGGAACGTCTGACGAGGGTCAGATCAAGAAAAGAATTTTCGATTTTGATGACTGGAATAATCACGCTGTTGCCAATTTTCGGCCTTACCTAACCGGTGAATCATTTGACGCATCGATATCGGCCTCCTGGGAGTTGAGATCTGCAATTGATCTTGACAACATCGGTGGCAGAATAACCGAGAATTTATCCCTGTATTATCGTCCAGCTCCTTACATCATCAGATCGGACATCACAATTATGCCAGAGACAACAGTGAATATTTATCCGGATGTTGTCATGGAATTTGCACCGAACGTTGGAATTCTTGTGCTTGGGACTCTGAAGGCTGTTGGTGCACCAGGACACGAGATAATAATGCGACCGATGAGACGAGAAGTGACACAGGATGTCCTGCCAAAACCCATCGCTAAGAGAGACAATGCACCAGAGGGAACGATTCGTTTGTGTAAAGAAGGCAATTGTACCTCGTCCAACAGCGAGGGTTTCATTGAATTCTTCAATCGCACAACACTCCAATGGATTCCCCTCTGCGATCGTCGTTTCACAGAGAGAAATGCACAGGTTGCCTGTCGTCAACTGGGACACGATCCCCTGAATATTTATGTGTCCCATGGTCGCAGATATGAGCTGCATCCAGGTTCACTGGCAAGAATCTGGTCATGGCCTGAACCAATCCAGTGCACTGGCAGTGAAGAACGCCTCGAGGACTGCCAAATCCGATTGAACGGACAGCTTTATGGTCACAAGTACAACTGCCCCTGGGACGGTGATTACGTTTTTCTCAATTGTGGAACTAGAAATTTGGATGACTCCAAGGATTACTGGGGTGGAATTAGAATAGCTAACAGCGAATTTGAGCATCATCTCTATGAGCACAGGATCCACGACGTCCAGACACACGAGACAGTGCGCAGGGTTGAATCAGCCCTGAGATACGTCAATATAAGTGGCGCAGGAATTCTTCATAATGAAAAATCACCGGCTGTTCAGTCTGTGATGAAGAGCCCAATAGTCTCTCACGTGGAGATCCTCAAGTCCGCTTATCATGGGATTAATCTTGTGTCACCAACTCACACGGTTGAACTGCTGTTTAATATAATTGACAATGCCCTTGGGAATGGTGTGAATATTGTCTCGCTGACGGGTGAGGGTCGAGAGGCTGAAGAGAGCTCTTTCACTCCCCTCAAGGATCTCAATATCCCCTACCATTTGTTCAGCCTGGTGGACATATGTGACACGACCAAGGAGGTCACCATCGAGGAACGCGTACTAATTTATTACAAATATGATAACAATCCTGTGAATTGTGTCAAAATCTTCAGGAGTGCCTACAGGGCAAAACCCTTTGGCTTCAGACTTCTGCAATTTAATCTGTTTAATTCAACGAATAATCCGGGGCGACACGATGCCATCACTCTTTATGATGGCGATATTTATAATGTCACTGCCAAGACCATTGGAGAGCTTGAGTTCAACAGCAGAGATGAGAAGAAATTATTCAGGACTGAGGGCCCAAGTCTCAGTGTCAGATTATTCGCGAATGGTGCCAGTGGGGTTCATGGATTTATCGCTGAAGTCGTGACTCTTCCGATTTCAGCTATTGGATTTAATCGAGATGTTCAGCATAATGTTTCGTTCTCTATCATGTCGAAGTGTCAGGAGGGAGCTGTCAAGTATGCCAGTGCTGGTGAAGTCAATGCCATCATGACTCTGGAAAAAAATCAATTTATTGATAATTGCCAGAAGCTTTATGGAAATTTTTCAACTTGCAAGTCCGCTGTTGTCCTGGATATCCAGAACACTCAGTCATTATTCTTCAGGAATAATCTCGTCAGGGGGAATCATGGGGGTCTCTCCGTGAGGGCTGACTCCAGGGGCTCCGCTACGTCGTTGAAAGGCTGGATTCATAATAATTTGTTCGCTGATAATTGGAACAAACCGGCATTGTACGTCGAGGGCAGGCAGAGCAGTCCTTATCAGGAGGTCACAATTTTCAGGAATTATTTCGTCAAGAATGAGGCGCCTTATCAGAGCAATATCGTTCTCAGACAGGTTGTCAGCAATATGACACTTAATTATTTGCACGCCAATCTGGGGCTTCATCTGCTAGAGATCTGTGGATTCGAACGTGTCAGGCTGCCGATTTATCAGAGCACTTCGCATAATGGATTTTATAAAAATTATGCAATTGATCGACAAGGAAGAAGTACAATCGTTGCTGGAACTCCTGGACAACAGTACGTGGACAACGTATTCTTCAATCCTGACAATGACTACGAGATTTTAACAATCAATCGTTCACTGTACGTATTTTAAAACCCATTGGCAATTATACCCAGTATTTAGGTGATTCCTCATTCATTTGGTTTTTCTCATTTCATACTATGAAAAACGCATGTGCATGATTTTATAAACCAGAGTTGTCGGCAAGGAGTGGTACGATAAGTAAGTAGCCTTGGAATATCTGTTATTTTTTCGTTATTCTGGCTACGTAGTTCGCTTAGTCCTCATTCTGCGTAAAACGCTGGCTTTGTAGTTAAACAATAGTCCCTGATTGCTCGCTTTTTCATGGTGGAGTGTGTAACAAAATGGATCCACCCATTTGAGTCATCCATTATTCTGGTGCATTTAGTGGGATTTCCAAAAGAATAAAATTCCGAGAATATCAATTACATCGAATTCCAGAAACCCCTAAATCCTAAAAAAAAACCTCCATTTTGCTCACACTCCCTCGATATTCCTTGATCGGAAAAAAAATAAAATGAATCTCTTAAATCTCGGATGCAGTCAACTGGAAGTCTGGAGATCTCACGTGGATGCGAGACATAACTGGTGGGGCTACAACGAGACAACAGCGGTTGCTGGAAGAATTCGTGACAGGAGCGACTCACCAGAGCTCCTCCAGGTGGATTTCACACCATTTCACATGAACAATGAGTCAGTCCTCAGTGGAAAGTGCCCCCCAGCCTGGGATTTGGTCGGCGATACGTGTTACATCTACATCGGTGCACCAATGGACTTCTTCAGCGCTCGTCAATTCTGTAGGCAGGCAAATGCCTCGATGCCCTTCATTATGGGTGATTATCTCCAGCTCTGGAGATTTTTGAGACGTCAGCAGGAACGTTTCGAGTATTCAGAGCGTGTCTGGGTGCAGCAGCTGGAGCGTATCGACCAGTGCACCACATTCACCTATCAGACTATTGAAATTGATCATTGCAGTCAGCCGAGCCCCTTCATTTGCGAGATAGACCCCAGAGTGTACATTGATCCATTGTCCTGGAGACGTGATATCGTTGCTGTAGGGGTTTTGGGCGCAATTGGAGCGGCTCTCGCTCTTTTGGCTGCTGCAATTGGATTCTGGATTTCAAAGTCCAAGAGGCGGAAAATTGAGAGATTGGAGAGGCGTAACTCCATCAGGCAGTCATTGCACTCGTTGAGATCTGTGGGATCTACTTCTGGATTTACGGAACTCGCTTATAGGCGAAAACCCGTTCCTGTAAGTTTTTATTCCATTTTTTTATTTTTTAAAATTATTATAGCTTCATTGTAAATTCACCTCATCGAATTTCGATGATAAGATATTGATGCAAAATTTTCTATCAATTATTTGTGTCGTTAAAAATTTTTTGAGAACTCAATCCGATGATAATTTTCACGCAGCCACAAAAACCGGAAAAAAGAGTAATACTGGTGCCCCCGACGAAGGTTAGAGATTATAAACATTTGTGGATACATTATTTCTTGTCGTTTATTGTGTTCCACCGTGGAAATATCTCGTTTCATACATTCCACTTCTCTGAATAAAAAAAACTCGAACTTTTTGCTCTCCACAGTCGAAATCAACTGACACCCTCACCTCTCGCTCTCTGGATTACAAAAAAATGATGAATGGCGGTAGCATAGACTCGATGGACAAGTCTCAATTGAATTCATCAATGGAGGACAATCAATCCTATGACGTATACGAAGCGCACAACCCCCGGTATTCCCCCAGCACAAGTGATTTCAAAGGAGCTCAAAAATACGCAGTACCCCACGTGGAAACCCCAGTGTTCGACTTGGCATACAGAAACGAGGGATTTCGTAATCATTCAACCTTCACCTCTCGAAACAACAGCAACTGGCCATCGGTAGCCAACAGTGAACTGGCACCTGGTGATTCACCAACAGATCCAATCGACGAGCCCAATTACAATGCATCGACTCTACCCCTGAATGCATCCCTCGCTATGACAGATTCCATAACAGAATTGAAACGTGATATCGAGACAGCACCATATTCTCCAGTTGAATTCACGTATGATGGGGCACAGACTCCGGGTTCTGAACCTGTTCCTGAGTATTTCAGTCCACCACTGCCACCACAACCATTTTATTACCAGGAGAGGCCACGAAGTGGAACTCTTTTGGAAACAAATCTTGACACTGGCGAGGAGAAACCACTTCGATCAAAGAGCGAAGCACTTTTAGAAACAAATTTCGATGTCTTTCTTCCCAATGAACCGACGGAGCTGACGCAACTCTCAGCTGAGGCTAGAAGCAAAAGCCAGCCACTGGAGACGGCCATGTAGTCTGGGGGCTTCACCGTGCAAAAGTACAAATGAAATGTTATTGAGATTGAGTTATTTATGACTTATTGGTCACCGCATTATTACGAATGAAGAAATTCTATAGAAAAAAACTAAATGGAGAAAAATTATTTCTCACTACTGAATTTTTTCGTACGTGATATTTTCGATATGTATATAAGCATGACATAATTACGTATTTTATCATATTGATTTGTTTTGAATGATCAAGAGTTTTTGTGCATGTGAATGATTAGTGACTCTGGAGTGAATAATTAATATTGTTATTCCCCGTTTTGTTGATTTGAGATTATGATTTTGAGGGATGAACACTGCCAGACTCTCATGGGGGAATATTATTAGCGCAACATTTGATTTGTGATATAGAAAACTCGTGTGAGAATTAGCGAGTATAAATGATTAGGTTAATGAGATGTTATGAATTTAATGAAATGATAAATATAGCATGAGTATCACGTGTTCCTCGGTTTATAGATACTTCCAATTATAATTATTGTTTACACTGGCATTCTTAGGATAAAGTCAGCCCTAATCCGTCCAAAAATCGTTGTAAGTTATTTTGTAAGATTTCCTAGTTTTTTAAGAGTATCACTCGTCGTTTCGGTACATGTGGGAAGAATGGTTATTTATACTGCCTTAATTGTCGTTATTTCTCCGTTGATCTCGCACACCTGCGTTTCTAGTTATTGCGTGAACTCCGTTCGATTAATTATTGAGTTTATGTATAAGTAATTTATTGTTTGGCAACCGATTGTTAGTTATACATACTTGATATTATTGTCCCTCACTGTCGACAAAAGATTTTTTCAAACGGAATAATTCTACGCATCACCTGTGACGTTCGAAGGTTTTCTTTATTTTTTTTTTTCATAGAGAAATTCAAATGACTAGGGACTTATACAATGACCATTCTCTTTGTACTTATTCAAACACTATTCATAGATTATTAACATTTTTATTACGAATAAACTATCATTTATATTGTATTTCGATGTGCGTTGAGTTATTGCCAAGATCAATTCCTTATCTTGTGCCTTTGGAATTAATTTCAAAACATATGAAAAGTACAAGAAAAGGTATTAAATATTATTAAATATTTTTTTATTTTGTCAATTAATTAGCTTATAGATAAACTCGTGCAAGCATTCGAAATTTATCAATTGATGGAGAATCCAGTGGAGAGTGCAGGGAACAGCTTGAGAGTCACGTCCCGAAGTAATCGTGAAACATAACGTCGGTTTGATGAAAATTGCGTACGTGCCTTTTTCCACTGTACGCAATTTCCATTATAATCATATCGCGCTCGAAATCATCAGCGAAATATTTCCTGCGTAATTAAAAAAAACTCTTTTCAATTGGAAATATTTATTCTAAATCCAAATGGAAATGAAAATTATTTCCCTTCAAGGAAAAAAAAGTACAACTTCCGCGGGTACCTCGCAATAATTATTCCCCAAAAGTATACCTCAGCAAAACGCACGGAAATAAAACAAAACATTTATCTTGTCCACACAATTTTTAACGATTTTAACCATAAAAATAATAACTCCCTCGGAATTAAGTCACGTAATGCTCCCTAAACTCATTCTTCGTGCTGAAAATCCGATTGGCAGATTGATAGCGCAGCGTTACGACTGATTAATAAACAAAAACATAAAATCATGTTCGATAATTATCAGCCGTGCAGTATATAAGATTGATGCCAAGTGAAATTATTATATTCCATCAACTTGAACTTCATTAACGTGCAATTGACCCAGTGCTTGAGAAGGCCTCGTTTTGAAAAAACCAAATTAATAATTACGTCGATTAATTAATTGAATGCGTAAAGTTGAGTGCAAAAATGAAAAACGTGACACAGTGTATTCCAGTTTTGATGTACTTGATGACCAATTCGACGAGAGATGAGAATTGCATCCAGAATGGTGCATTCAAAATCTGCACAAATCGCGATAGATTAGTGCACGTCAATTCGACTGGAAATCACGATAAGCAACTCAAATTGAACGCAAGTAGTTTCAACTCGATAGCTTCTTACACCTTCGATGAGCTGGCAATTAATACTCTAGAGCTGTTAAATTACTGGATGACGAACGACTCCAGCCCACGGGTCATCAGTTTGAACAAGAAATCATTCATCGGTTTGAATGATGTGCGGAGCCTCAAGCTCGATGGTGTGCATTTCTCAGAAGGATCATTAAAAACCGGCAGTGAAAATCCAATGAAATACCTCGAATCTCTCTGGCATCTTCGCCTGAGTCGCGTGAATCTTCTAAATTTTAATCCCGCATTTTTTATGAGCTTTCCAAAACTCGAAGGACTGGAATTAATAAACACCAACACCCTAGTGATTTCTCCAGAGACATTTAAGGGAGTCTCTGAAACCCTCTTAAAGCTCCGAATTACGGATGCCATAAGGGATATCAAAGCAAAGTCTTTTGCCAAATTTCCGAAATTGGAAATTCTACAGCTGAATGGAAGTCAATTAACTCAGCTGTCTCCTGGAATTTTCACTGGTCTCAATCAATTGCAGTATCTGGATCTATCGAGCAACGGAATCACTACTTTATCCAGAAACATTTTTCAATTACCGCGACTGAGAACTCTTGATTTGCATGGGAATGCTCTCAGCACATTAGAGCCTCATGTGTTCTTCAATCTTAATCTCCAGTTCCTCGATTTGTCATTTAATCAGCTACGACTGCTGCCGCCCCAGGTTTTCTCAGACCTCCAACACCTGGAAAAATTGAATCTCAGTAACAACCAAATAATGAGCATTCCCACTCAATTTTTCCCCGACCAGATACGTCTTCGGAATCTCGACTTGTCCCATAATAAAATTAGTCTGATTGAGCCAGCAGCTTTTTATGGTTTAAATCTCCAGTCACTCAATCTTCAGTTCAACCCCATCAAAGTCCTGGGAAATTACGCCTTCTTCAATCTCCGTATTTCTGAAATTTTGGATCTCAGCCCGATGAACATCGTGGAAATTCGGCCCCAAGCTTTTAGGGGATTATTAGCTAAACTCCTGAAACTCTGTCACCCCGATAGAACAAAAATCTTTGAGATTTGGGCGACGACTAAAGGCGCAATTGTAGAAATAATGTACAACAAGTGTTCGGATAGTACTGCTCATGGTTTTCAAGATTCCGTAAAAACGTGGGAATCTGTTAGGAATCCAATATTTACGAAGCAACAAGCTGCTCTTGATCCATTTGAGGGAACGGAATTTGATGGTCTTGGTGACGGATATAAGATGGGTCAACAAAGGCATCGGGGACTACTTGGACATCAACTGAATTCAGAAGAATTGTTTGACGATCAATTAGAGGACGCACTATGGAAATTGGGTCACCAGGGAATGATTCGACGTCCACTGGGGCAACGAGAATTTTTTGAAGACCAAGGAGAATTTCCTGGAGGTCAAGTAGACGATGACGAATTTAATCTGCATCAACTAGACCCTTGGCTATCTATGAACTCTGGACATCGACTAGGCCAAAACCATAGATCAAACATGAGACATTCATTGACATATTAGATTACAAGTAAAATTCAATATTTCAATACATGTTTGAATTATTTAATATGTTCGTGTGCATTTAATTCCGATGAGAAAATTGTTTTATTATAAAAAAAATGTTGAGTTTAATGAATAAATGAATTGTTTGAAAAATACATTTTCATCGAGTGCAACGGAACACATGTACGCTATTTTATGAAAATATATTTTTGAATGAAATAATTTGTCTTGGAATTTATAATCCATATGAAACGCAATCATGACGAAAGATAAGGCATGCATTGCCTGTGATTGAGAAAATGCGTTGATGTCTCCAGAAATCCGTGCTCTATCTCTTTTATTCTTTGCTATTGCCGATTTCCAGTTATTATTAATGTCATGATTGTTGTTACTGTATTTTAAAAATTAAATATTACTCATTACTCAAACAATGATTGATAAAGATTGAAGAATTTATCTCTTTTGTCGATTTTTTTCCTCTAATAACAAATTCTAATTTCATTGAAAATATCAGAATGGCGCAATCATAATTAAGACGTGGAAAAATGAAGGACAAGTAGGTGGTTCAATGCCAGATTCCAGATGGTGTCGTAGATATTTCCAATTGACTTGGCAAATATTTTCCCCTCACACCGCGATCAATCGATAAAACCAATAATTTATAAACCACTGATAATGAAAATTCCGTATTCAGTCACCATTGAATCTGATTAGGCTGTAGTCAGAGCTCGATTTATAATCAGTAATAATAAGGGAACATTTAAAGTATGAAGAATTTCCTCGTGATCGTTATTTTTGCTGCAATTATCGTAATTAGCGCAGGCACGGTGAAACATTGCAAGAAAATTCATGGTGGTGGTCTAAAAATTTGCACCAAAGCCGGTGTCATAACTTCCATCACAAAACTTCGCAGGAGTATATGGAGTCACAACCTGAATGTGAGCGGAATCAATGCCATAGCTCCATATGCATTCAAAGAGGTACATCTTGATAGATTAATGTTATCAGGCATGACAAAAGGACACCCTTGCCATCCTAAATTCATTAATTTAACAACAAAATCGTTTAGCGGTCTGCACGGGGTACGTACCCTGGAGCTCAACGGTCTGGAATTTCCAGTGGAAGCTAATTTTTTTAAATATTTGTCCGGCCTTTGGCTATTGCGGTTACGAAATATCAACTTTACGTCACTGTCT
Organism: Fopius arisanus; assembly: GCF_000806365.1. Classification (NCBI taxonomy): domain Eukaryota; kingdom Metazoa; phylum Arthropoda; class Insecta; order Hymenoptera; family Braconidae; genus Fopius; species Fopius arisanus. The sequence goes on from NW_011887779.1 coordinate 900,363, forward strand.
CCCACATTTTTTAAGGAGCTCATAATTCTTCATGATGTGAAATTAATTGACTGCAGCATTTCAACTATTAATCGTGATACACTTTCAACGATTCCGACAGGAATTAGAAGACTGAAGATAAGGGATAATATCGGGAATATTGAGCCACAATCTTTCATTAAATTCGACAGGTTGACTGATCTTATTATGAATGGAGGGCAGATTAATCATTTACGGGACGGAGTCTTTGACGGTCTTCGTGAGTTGAAATACCTGGATCTGTGGAATAATAGTATTGAAGCATTAGGTGAACAAATTTTTCGTGGACTGAAGAATTTGACGTTTCTTCGATTATCCGAAAATCGAATAACTGAACTGAAATTTTTCACGTTCGTTGGATTGAACATTCGATATCTGCACCTGGCGCACAATAAACTGACTCATCTGCCTCCTGGAATCTTTAAAAATCTTCCACGGGTGAAGGAATTGGATCTCAGTTATAACAGAATAAATATCATATCCCGTCATGTTTTCGAATTTATGAAATTGGCGACAGTGAGTTTGGAGTTCAACGAAATACATGACATTGAACCGAAAGCATTTGCCGGTCTGAAACTTCAAGCCCTCGATTTGATGGGCAATAAGCTTCATATTTTGAAAAATGACGTGTTCGCTGATCTCCGTATTTACCTCGTATTGGATTTACGTCGTAATGGTATCATCCACATTGAACCATTCGCGTTCAGGAATCTAAAAGCTCAATGGGTAGATCTTTGCTTTAAAGCGAGTAAAGCCGAAAAATATGTGTGGACTTCGCACGCTAAAATTAATCACTTCTCCGTTAAAAAATGTTCAGGATCTGACGACAAAAAAAATCTGTTTTCGATGTAAAAATTAATATTAATTGTAGAATTTATTTTGAGGATTGATGACATCTGTGTAAAATGAAAAATAATAATTTATTCATCATTTAAATAAAAATAACAATAAATGAAAATCAAATTAATAATTTTTTTAAATTATCCCTCATTTCTCCCATCATTTAATTATTTCCTTGCACTGGGAAAAAAAATTATTGAAATATTCTTGGATTATTTGGCGCCGAGAATATTAAGAAGTATATTGCAAAAGGCGATTATCCATTGAACCCTCTGGTTTTTCCACGAAAATTATGAGAAAATTGACCTGGAGTGATTTCGTGGGTTTTCACTGCAAATCCGTTGTCGCCGCAGCCCGCAATTCTCCGAAGGCATTTAATTACTTTCTCCGACGGGACAGAAAGTACCTGCAATACAATAAGGGCGCCAGTTCCCCCCAATAAAATTTCAGGTCTTCATGTTCTTCCTTCCCCGACGGCTTTGTCCGCTCACTATCGTCGAGACGAGTGTCAATTCTCCTCTAGGAATGGATTCTTTGATTGGTTTCGTAGTTTAGGGCCCTCGGACTCCAAACACCACTGGACCCACCCTTTTACTGTACGTCACACCCCCACCCTTCCAATCCTGAGGCCGACAACCCCCCCATAATTCCAAATGATCGAGTTCTCCTGGTCATTCATAATCAGTTTAGAATTTAAACTGCAAACATCAAGACAGTCAGTTGCAAATTTTTCCTTTGGTTATTATCAATGGCTATTTTTCTGGGCACCCTGTTGCCCATTTTTTTCGTATTGTCCTCATCATCTGGAATGGTTTTCAGTCAAGATGTGAAAGGTGCGACAATCTGTGAATTTTACAACGCAACCCTCTGCGCTGAATCGAAAGAGGACTGCACATACCGTGAAGAATGTCCGCCACCACCTATTGGAAAAAGAAATCACTGCTATGTCCTGTGGCAGCACAACAACGTCACCAACACTTCAATATTAAAAATGAAGGGTTGTTTTTACAACAACCAGGAGTGCTACAACAAAATCGAGTGCGTGGAGAACAACGTCAACAGGAAAAAGCAGATGCTCTTCTGCTGCTGTGACGGTGACATGTGCAATAGAAATTACAATTGGGATCCAAAGCCATTGGGTAAATTAATTATCCCTAAGGAAGACTCAGAGTCAGGGCTCAATCCTGATCAAAAATATATCCGACATTCTGATTCCGATGTCGATTCAGATCAACATTTTTTTATCTTGATGATGACTATCTCGTCTGGTATTTTTATCATGATTATTGTGATTCTGGCCCGGTGCTTTGGCTGCAAAAGTACCAAACTTGGTGATTACTTCCACCCATCACCGCTGGAAGCCATTCCACCAGATCAATCTCAACCGAATTTCGATTTACAATTAATAAAACTGGTGGAGGTGAAGGCAAGGGGTAAATTTGGATGCGTTTGGAAGGCAGAGTTCAAGAATGACTTGGTGGCGGTTAAAATTTTTCCGAGTGAGTGCAGACAGTCGTGGCAGATGGAACAGGACATCTTCAAATTACCCCGCATGAATCACGATGATATTCTGCAATTCATTGGCTCAGAGAAGAAGGAGAACGACTTGAAATCGGAATTCTGGCTGGTCACTGCGTACCATGAATGGGGCTCTCTGTACGATTATCTCAAGACCCATGTCATTACCTGGACTCAGGTGTGCAGAATCGCGGAGTCAATGGGCAGGGGATTGATGCACCTGCACGAGGAGATACCAGGGGACAAGATTCATGGACATAAGCCAGCAATTGCCCATCGCGATATTAAGTCGAAGAATATTCTCCTCAAGTCTGATATGACCGCCTGCATCGCTGACTTTGGGTTGACACTCGTTTTTCATCCTGATAAACCCTGCGGAGATGCACATGCACAAGTGAGTACCTTTAATTATAATTTTTCTTCTGGTTTCTTCAGTGAAGTGACTGATCATTCCTCTATTTTTTTTCTCAGGTCGGCACACACAGGTACATGGCACCAGAAGTCCTGGAGGGTGCCATTAATTTCAATCGGGACTCATTCCTCCGAATCGACATGTACGCGTTTGGTCTAGTCCTCTGGGAGTTGATGTCGAGGTGCACTGCTCAGGAAGGCCCTGTTGGAGAGTACAAATTGCCGTTTCAAGAGGAAATTGGCATGCACCCAACGCTGGAGGAAATGCAGGACCACGTTGTGCGCAAGAGAGTTCGTCCGGCGATTCCAGAGACTTGGCGAAAGCACCCTGGATTCCAATCCATGTGTGATACCATCGAGGAGTGCTGGGATCATGAGGCGGAGGCCAGACTTTCTGCATCATGTGTTACAGCTCGTATCGGTGGGTTTAATCAGCTTCGGGACTTTACTCCAGAAATTGTCATCGATTTCGAAAATATTGAAGAACCCATTGCCATCGCTGAATTCACTGTCTAATCTCTCACCATTCGACTTGAAGCTGTGAACAATTCATGTTATATATTTTTTAATATTCATAACTCCTTGTGGATAAATAAATGAAATATTATTTTTTTTTAAATGCTGTTTCAATTGCAACCTTTCCTTACGTAATTTTTTTTCTGAATGAAATCGTAAATTATTCATGGAAATAGTTTTCATAGATATTTGTTGGATTTATTTTGGAAGTGACAGGATGATTTATCACTGTATTATCGCATGATAACATCGAACAATGGCGGAAGATTATGTAACGAATATAAAATACCAGAAGTGACAGCTGTGAAACACTTTTGGGTGTTTACACCCACGAAAAATATGAGATCGTAGCCACATATTTGATTAAAGCCGTCAAGGTTTTTCATTTGTCGGATAGTAGAAAAAAAATAGTTCATAGCCGCTTATCGTAGGTGAACAATACGATTTAATGACTAGTCAAATAAAATAAAATGAATGTTGCGCCCATCTCAACCCACTAAGATGCCCTAATTGAAATAATCTACTTAAACGCATACACAAAAAAGTGGAATGCTCCCCATTTGGTCACGAATGCGGCTGCAAATGTTTACTTAAATGTCCCTAGAGTCCCTAAAAGTCATAGAATTTTCATATAAATAGGGAAGATGATTCTGTCATTCATCAGTTAACGGATATCTACTGAACAGAAGATCTCAGAAAAGCCAAAAAATGTTGAAAATCTTGTGCGTTGTACTTATAACTTACACTCTGGTGCAGGCTTCACCATTCCACAACATCCAGGTACGTTTAACAAAAGTTTGAATTTTTATAAATAATCTCTTCACCCCGATTTTTTTTTGTCAAAAATTCTTTGACTGTCGCTTCACTTTTCTTGTAAAAATATTATAATAGAAAATGCAATAATTCTTTCATCGTATCATTACCAATAATCGTTTAACAATAATTCAATAATTATAATGTTGAGCTTCAACTTGCAATTTGGCAATTTGTTTTTTTTCCCACAGGTTCCGACCATCCACAAGGATCCCAATTTCTTTAAAAAAATTGGAGAAGCTGCTTTGGAATCGCTGAAAGAAAAGAATACACTCATCAGCGATAAACTTGAGTCTGTCGTAGACTTTGGAGAAGCCATATACAATCATGCTGCGCAGTCGATAGACAATAAAAAGAAACTTATCAAATTGCCTTTCAATTTTGGAAAGAAAGTCTTTGAGATAATCATCAACAAGGAGGTAGTCCCACCAGCCCCAAATGGGACCCAAGCGAGGAACGTCTACATAGAGGTGGTTGAGGCAACGGAAAATAATTTCGAATCGACAACTCTGCCAATACCAGTCGAAGAAGAAGAAGGACTCCAGGAACTATCATTGAAACCCTAGAGAAACCCTCTAGAAAATTCTGATATAGTATTTCCAAAAATTCAGTAAAAAAATTCTACCAATTGTGCCGAAAATTTTGATAAAACAACCGATTTTTATACTTTACGCGAAATATTGATGTTGCTTTTTAATTTATTCAATAAAAACATATCCGCTTTTTGACGAAGTTTTTTTAGATATTTTTCTACAGCCATTTTTATGTCTTAAAAAATTTTTTTAATCAACTTGAAATTTTCTCATCATTTCAAGCTGAATATTGTATTCTCTTTTTTATTCAATCAATTATCCACTTCCGGTGTCATGCTCAATCTCCAGAAACAATGATGACAATCATTATGAATTAATCACACGCAATCGGGAGGTAATTGCGTGTGTTTCATTATATAAATGAAATAAAACGAGCAGAGGGCATGGGATAATCGAGGATTCGATATAAATGTGGAGTCGAATGAAAAATAATCAGTTTCATCCAGTCCGTTAATAAAGTTTATCATATCTTTAGTGCAATTCATTGCAAAATGACGCCCATTTACTTTGCTCTGTTTATCATCAGCCTTGGGATTGGGGTGGTCCATGGAGATGTAAGTTGTAATTTTTTTTTTCAAAGAAAAAATTATTGCATTATTTATCCCTTTGGAATTAATTTTTATCTGATTCCCTGTTATTTTTTATAGGGCGATCAAAAAATCATAATGAATAGGGTTGAGGTAACTCATATCACTGGGGACAATCCTTTCTTCGGGAAATGGGAGGCGCAGCTTCATTCTTCTGGGCAAAAACTATCGCTGAAAATGCCTGTTAAACAGGAACTCCCGGACAGCATAAGAGTACGTTTTTTTCTATCAACTATTTTTACATTTGTTTATTACAAAGTCCAAGTCGTTTTAGACAGTAGGAGAGGGTTCGAGGGATATTTCAGAATCCGAAAGACATACAGAATTTTCGTGAAAACCTTTTTTGTAGCTGGTATTTCAATTGATGTAAGATGTTTTAACTGAAAATTCGGTATCTCTCTTGGATTCAGAGATATTCCCTGAAAACTGGAGTTGAAAATCGGTCGAATGCATTTTTGTCTTCTCGCGACTGAATTATTTGCTATGGAAATTCAGTTCAAGCTGGAAATGACTTTGGACGGCGATGACTTACCGGAAGTGGAGATGTCATTATGTGAGGCCTTCGATGATGACTCAATTGGCAAAGATATTACTGAACATGGGGCACCTGATGGTCAATTTCCGAAAGAATGCCCGATTTACGCGGTAAGATTTCGTCAATAATTCCACCCAATTTATTTCTATTCCTTGCATTTTATTTATTTATTCAAGTCAGTCCTAATTATCGATAAATTAATTGAACTCCAACTTAATTTAAAATAAAAGTGACACGAATGGAATAAATCCTGAGTTAATCATTGAATTGAAAATTTTTTCCAGGGCGATAATTTGGAAATAAGAGATTACACATTCCCCGATGACAAAATACCACCGGGTACTCAAGATGGACCTCTCCATAGTATACTGAGAATATTTGAAGAGGGAAAGGAAGGTGATCCCATCATCATCATCGAGTCCGATGGGGAGATAACACACTAAAAAAATTTCCAATTATTTTCCGACATGTCATTAACCAGCCTCGTGGACATATGTCTTTCTACCCCGATTTACCCTCAATACGACAACAATAGCAATTTTTAACTAGCTCTCGATTAATTTGTCATTGAAATTCAAAAATAAAACAATTAGCATTGATTATTTTTCATGGATTATTCACACCCTCAATCATTCATTTTTCCCTCCCCCCATCATTATTTTTTTGAAATCCTTTGTCTTGAAATTTTGGGGGAGGGAAGGAGTCGTAATTTTGGGGGGGTTGAGGGTGGAAAACAGTGAAAACAAATATCTAAATATTTTCATTGTGCAATAATTTGAATTGCCGCTTTCTCTTGAGATAATTAATTTCTCTTTTTTGAGATTGTGCATTTTCTTTTGTTGTATTTTTTTTTTGTGAAAGGGGGAGGGGATATCGTTCACTCTCGAGTCTTGTTTACATTCCAGAGTCACTCGTTCGCGAACTTCTGATGTGTGAAGGTCGTCCGGATATTATTCCATATAATTAATTTATTAATTTGTGATTCGACCAAAGTCAGTGTTTTAAAAATAAAACAAATACCTTGAAAGACTTAAGAAACAAATAAGGATTACAAAAATCGAGTGAATTCATCGTAGTCTTTGGCAGAATAAAATTTTTTTGTGCAATCAGAAAAATGGAGGATTCTGTTGAATGCGAGTCCGATGAGGCATTCGTATTTAAAAATAGACAATATTCACAGACAATGAACATTCCAGAGTATAAAAAGGATCAACAGCCTTGGGGCATTGATAATCCTTTGGATAATTGTGACGACACTCCTTGGGAGCACTCGTTTTTTCTAAGTGAAAATCAGTGGAACAGCGATTCAGAATGTGAGAGTGACGAAGAACATCTGTACGTGAATGAGCAAGTCCTGGAGGAAGATCCTGAGGATAAAAAGGGGGACCCAGTGAGACTGAGGACGAACTATTTCAAGGTTTCCTGTCAACTGGACAAGTATTTGTATAAATACAAAATCAGATTCGAAGGGGATCGACCCACCAATATCCAAGAGTTGATTAAATCTAATTTTGAGATCATTGGGCCTTACATCTTGGAATGGTACTCTCTGTACTGCACCAAGAAACCACCTCTGGAATTACCCCTGACTGATGCTGCAAATCACGTCTATCTGGAGTTTGTCAATGAACTCCAGCCTCAAGAGCCTCGTCACCTGAGAATATACGAGATCCTGCTGAAGAGATCTCTGGAGGAATTAAAATTCAAAATGATTGGCAAATGTTACTATGACCTGGAGTCCCCTGGAAGAATCGAGAACCACACGTTGGAGGTGTGCCCTGGGTACATGACTGCTGTCAACAAATTTCATGAGGATGTCCTCATCGGTGTGGATGTCACCCAAAAAGTTCTCTCTCGTATGTCTGTACTGGATCTTCTGGAACGCACCATTGAGGATCATGGGCCTGACTACCAGGAAGCATTCAGAGACGAAGTCATCGGTCTGTCAGTCTGGACACTGTATGACAATAAGATGTATCGAGTTGAGGATGTTGCCTTCTCTCATAATCCACTCTCGATACTTCCAGTGGCTGCCCAACGAGGCAACATGACGTACAAGGAGTTTTTTAAAGAGAAATGGGGTGTAACCATTCGATCGACTTCACAACCGATGCTGGTTGTGGATGACACTCCACGTTCAGGTCGTGGCAAGATCGAAAAATGTTTCTTGATACCTGAAGTCTGTGCCATTACAGGATTAGTTTCGTCGTTGAAAAATGAGGGAGACGTAAAATCGTGGATCGCAGCTCAAAACCTCGTGACGCCTCAGAGACGCATCGAGAGGCTCATGGATTTTAATCTCCGTTTGCTGAGATCTCCCACACTCCAGAGGCAGTTTGAAAATTGGAATATGCTGCTGGATTCAAAACTGTTCGAGGTGTCAGGACGGGTTCTCCCACCGCAGAAATTGATCTTTGGGAATGACTGCGAGGTGGACGTCGACGTCGAAGGCACCTGGGGACTCGCATATAACGAGAAAAATTTTTTTCACACGAAAGAACTCCAGAATTGGATTGTCGTGACGCCGTCAGTCTACAGAATGGAAACAGAAAAATTCGTAGGGAAAGTCCTGGAGAACGCTCGTAATTTTCACCTTTCACAGCCTCGTTGGCTCGAGGTGACAGATCTGTCAGCTGAGGGCTACAGTTCAGCCCTTGATCGAGCAATTTTTGATTATGAGCCAAGAGCTGTGATGGTAATAACTCCAGGACGTCATCCTTACATCTACCCTGCCATAATGAAGAAGTGCTACGAGGAGTACTCAGTTCCCTGTCAAGTCATCACCGATGGATGTTTCTCGTCAGATCAGCAGAATGATTTTGCCGTCAAAGTGGCTGTTCAACTCAACTGCAAAATGGGAGGTATACCCTGGACCATTTACATGCCTCTGGAGAGACTCATGATTGTTGGGGTGGACGTGTGCCAGGACAAAATTCATAAAGACAGGAATTATCTCTCTCTCGTTGCCACTCTTGATAAAAATCTTACGAATTATGTCACCCTGAGTAGTTGCTACGAGACAGAGGGCCAGAAAACATCTTGTCTAATGACAAATCTCTCTAAAGCCCTCGACAAATTTCGCGATGTCAACGACAAGCATCTCCCTTCGAGGATAATAATCTACCGAAGATCTGGTCTCACCAAAGAAGTACAAGTCATCACAGAGTATGAAGTTCGTCGTGTCCATGATGGCCTAGCCAGATTTTATGGTGAAGAGAATCGAGTTAAACTCTCATTCATTATTGTATCCACGAATCCACGCACCAGACTCTTCCATGGAGCAGAAAATCCACCTCTGGGGACTGTCGTCGATTCTGTCATCACGCAACCCACGAGGAATGACTTCTACTTGGTCTCTCATGTCTCTAAGGAAAACAGTCTCACTCCCACGTACTACAATGTCGTTCATAATTCTGCTCGTTTGTCCTTGGAAAAAATTCAAATAATCTCTTACAGATTAACACACATGTATTTCACGAATAGTCACACCATTCGAGTTCCTGCTCCTTTACAATACGCTTATAAACTAGGAGCTATGGTCGCTAATTCTCTTCACACTCCTCCACGGTCGGAGATTAAGAATCTCTTTTTTGTTTGAATCTCTTTGAGGACAGATTTAAATTTTGTAAAATGTAACTTCTATGCAGGAGATTTCATCTTTAATCGAGCCTTTGAATAATATTAATATTATTTATTTCGTGTTTAGTATTTCTTAACATTTCACAGATTCCGAATTTAAATCGCGCGGGGAACAGAAAACGAAGATTTAATTTGTTTTAGTACGTTAATTTTCTCCTCTTTTTATAGTTAATTTTTTTAGTCATAAAAGATGCTGGAAAATCATTTTTCTCTTTTAAAAAAACCTGTGGGATTTTTGAAAATTCTCATCAATCTCTCCTATGGAGATTAAACTGTCAATAGTTATTTATATTTTTTATAAGATACCAGTTGCATTTTGTTTAGTATTCACCTGGAATAAAATAATACCTTCAAGTTTTCGAATTTTCTTCAAACAATTTTTGGTGTAACAATGACCCACTTTGCGCGCCCATCTCAACGCTTATTACGCGTGCGTAACCCACATTGAGGAAAACTCGAAGTAGGAGGCCAGTTTATCCATAACCTAAAACCAAAACAGCCAGGTTAAGTCACTGATTCTGCATCTCAGTTATTCAATCATTTTTTTGACATTTCGTGGCAACAGATTTGAATTTTTATTAAACATGATGCTCAGTAAATTCAATCCCATGCGTGCACTGCTGTCAGGTAATTAATCCTCGTCCTGAGTACCAAATTACAAAATATTAGGTCTCCTTCATACCCTTGTCACCATTATCAACTCAATAATTTTATTAAATTTGCAGTGGAAAAAATGACAGTGGTGATGACCCAGTCATCAGGACTCAGAAACTTTCCACCTCCTCGAGAATACCCAGGTAAACTTCTATGCGCGTTTTCATTATTAAAATTTAATTAATTAATTCTGAGCTGATATATTTGTCTATTCAATTAATTTCCAATTAGAGATTGAGTTCCCTGAGAGAGGAAGACTGAAACCTTTGGAGAAAGTTCCCCAATATCCAGCAAACATGAGACCATTCAAGATGCAGAAGAGATTGAGATACATGAGAGGGCCAGAGCCAATTCACACTGAATTATTGCATAAACAATACGGAATTGTGGCAACTGGAGGTGGTCGACTACGATATGAACATCTGGAGATGATTCGGATGTTCTTCTTGAGGCACTTGGATCTCGATGGGGGAAAGGTCTTCGCAATGTGGAGGGTCGATGCACCCTGGCAACCTGTCACGAAAAAAGGTCAAGGACAGCGAATGGGGGGTGGAAAGGGCCACATTGATCATTACGTAACACCAATTAAAGCTGGAAGAGTAATTGTCGAAGTGGGTGGTTACATTGAGTACTTCGAGGTGGAGTACACCTTGAGAAATGTGGCAGCGAGGCTGCCTTTCAAAGCTGAAGCCACATCTTACGAGATGATGATGGAGAAAAGGAGAGAAGAGGAGGAACTCGAGAGAACTAATATCAATCCCTGGACATGGAAATACGTTATACAGAATAATATGGGTGGTTGTCACAGGTGGTTATCCAAATTCGATAAGAGATTCTTAGGAAAATATCTGTAATTTTGTTATATCAGTTTAATAAATGGAATTAATCACTTACCCTTGCTGTTTCACTCTGTTAGATTTTTCGGGCAATTGACAAAGTTTTGGATTAGTATCATATCATAATATTAATTTGAATTTTCGTTTACCATGGGGTGAGTGAAAATAAATACTCATGAAATACAATTACAATATTTTTTTTTAAATATTCTTTGCTGACGGTTTGGTGGTAACAACAGGTAAATACTACATATTGTACATTCAATAGGCGACAGTCGTTTATCTTAATACTTAATAGCGTTTACAGAGCTTGATAAATGGAGCAGCGACGTTCATTACCGTTTTTTTTTTCTAAATAAAAAAGAAAAGCATTAATTGTCGCTGCGATTAAACGTGTAGTCAGTACTTTGCACTCGATTGATATTTATACATTTTTTTTTCATGGAAACATGCAGTTGTGACAACTCCGGATGAATGATTTATTCCATACCTCTCGATTATTAGCACAAGCTGTTATCAATCTAGTCGAATACACGTATATTAGTGATGCAGGATCATTTTAATACGAGGATTTAGTGGAGAAGTGGTAAGTCCTTGAAAAACCTCATCTTCTTCATTATCAGAATTATTCGACGGATAACCAAACGTAAAGAATAATTTAATTTCATTTGGGTTCTGCTAATTGTGCGTTTTAATCATCGATATAAAAAAAAGAATTATGACGTTTCACCACTTCTCAACGAATTACATTCCACTCCCATGCTCATTCTCTCCCCTACTTTCCATATTCATTCCCTCGGAAAAAAAAAATCTCCATTAATCCCAGTGACAAACATCCCGTGATAAATATCGTCCCACGTCTACTCGGTTAATTTACTCTGCGAATAAATGCTCTCGATAATTACCATCAAATCGATTGATTGAAATTCTATTGGGACGTGTTGGTGGGGATGATACAAAATATGGAGGCAATTGTGGTCAATAAAATTTACCAATCAACGATAAATTATCATTCGATGCCTGATTAACGTGTAATCATTTGAATATGTTTATTTTCGTGAGGAAGGTTGCTTGTATCTTCACAATTGCAACGAAATGTTTATTTCGAATGAGTTATGCTACGACGAGGTAGGACAATTATGAGTATCCCTAAGCGAAGGTTCTATGCAGAGTGGATATAACGTAGATATTTTCCATATGAAATTAACTACGCTGTTGCATCAAGCTATTGCTTTCATTAAAAAAAAAAACAAACAATAAATTTCAGTGCCCAAGTGATAGAATGGGTCGTGGAATTTTCCATTTTGTCAATCCACGTAATTTGATCACTTCGATACCGATTTTTTCCTGACCCCCGCACTCAGAGAACCAATTTATTCAAATCAAATGATTTTTTTTCCACCAAATGATTCCCTTAATTCTAATGTGCATGAAATTTTAAAAAAACCATCGTATTCTAAGTCACCAAAAAATTATTTCGAGCCGTCTACTTAAATTTAGGAATAATTGTTCGTAATAATACAAAAAATATTGAATTTGAGTCAAATAAGTTATTTTTCTGAGTGCATTGATTGACTCTCTGTCTTATCATGAAACGAACGCATATTTTGTAGTTTCTTTTTTCATTTATTAAATCTAATGTTAAATTATGGACTAGAATGTGTGGGCAGAGGGGTGGATTGCATTAAAATAGTGCCAAAGACACTTGCGCAATTACGTACATCTCGGCAATCCTCCCCATCTATGAATAATAGTCTACACGGCGCAATCTACACAATTAATCTTATTCCTCAATAGGTACTTAGAAATATAGACCATAAAAGCCTAGTATATTTATCGCTCACTCAGCCCTCGACTGGATTAATAATTCTACCAATCGTGGTTCACATTGACTTATAATTAACGTGATACGGTGGCATTGATGTGCCACCAGCAGCCTTTAAATGCGATATACAATTTTTCCTTAGTTCATTAAGTTTTTTTTATTCGTAGAACGTTCATAACATAGCCAAGCTCTTTTATACGTTTTTTTTTTGCCATTTTTTTATTTCTCAAATAAATATCTTTACGCTCTTTAGTCGAGACCGTTGGAACGTTCAATACAGAGTTCCGGGAGCAAGGAAGCGGCAGCTCGACGTGCACTATTTATTTTTAATGTTTTTTTTTTTCATCAATTTAATTACACCCTCGTAATTTTTCATGGGAACAATTTGGAAATCGCGCGTCGAGGTTTCGATATTTCGTGGAATTATCTCGTGGCTCTGTCGTTAAATGCTTACACCGATTTGATTTTACAGATAAACACCCTTGAGTACGATTGATCAATGAAATTTATCACTCAAATGATAATAAATAGCTCCAATTAATATCATTCGGGGGAGGCAAATACGAACGATTTATTTCACATCGGTGAATAAACATTTACAGATTACTAAATACATCGGGTTATCGTATTTCTTGTACTATTCGCGTAACTATAATATATGTACAAAATCTTACAAAGTAAAATTTACAAATGTTTACGACGCGCTCGTCAATTGAATAAATACTTCATTTTTTTTTTATGTTCATTTATATCGTTTTCTAGGAAACGTAACTCGGTGTAGTTAGACGTTTTTCATTTTCCTTCATTTTCGCTAATTGAAAAATAAATGTGCATTATATTTCATCTGTGCAGTTGATTTTCTCATTATGCTTTGATGATGGGGGAGGGAAGAATGATAGATATGAGATAATTTAAAGGTGATATGACTCGAGGAACACAGAGTTAATCAGTCGATCATTTTCTCGCCACTAATCAACATTCAATTATTGATCGCGTTGATTTTATGAGGTTTAACGGAAGAACTTTGAGATCTATCGACAGATGCATCTGTGAATCGCAGACTACGTACGACAAGCCACCGAGTCTCTCTAACTCTCAACTGGTAACCAACAATAAATTCTCATTTATAACCCAGGGAATAAATAAAGAAAAGGAAGAAGAAAAAAAAAATCGTAACACCTTCTCGTAGTCTCTGAAATATTGTTGACGAACTGAAGTTATAATCGACAGCCTGAGGGATTGAAGCCCCTCAATTCCCAGTTAAAAGTTGTTAGTTTCAATGAGACCAGAACCAGCAATGAAATTTTCCTAGTACTCGACATTTGTTCACGAATAAACCAACGAGAATAAACTGACAAGAGGCTTTGTTACCAGTAGAGGGTTAAAGTCGTTAACACACGCATAAATTTAAGTGCTGCTAGGAAGCTGACTAGAATATATTAAATCGTACATATACGTTTCTTATGCAACGACTCCTTGGATATGTGCGGCAATATCCTTTAATCGAGGAAGTCATTTGATGGTATTTTTCCCAGGTTTAATAATCTGTATCGATCGTTGGGAAGTATGATCGAGGAAGAACTTGTGCCCTCTCCACGCATTCGTGATCATATCGGACGTTCTGAATCCACCAAGTCGTAGAGAGAGGCCAATACCTAGGCATTCGACTCCTTGAGGTTGTCGAAGTACTGCATTATCTGGTTGTAATCCATACCAAGATTTAAATCCTCCAGTGGCACTGGCTCTTCGTGCTCCTGGGATGATGATGAACTCGATGATGAGAACATTGGATTACCAACGATTGTCGCCCTTTTAACTTCTCTCGCTGATTTTAACTCTTTGTTTGGCTTTTCATCGTGATTTCTCAGCTCAACGAACTCCTCATCGTTGTCAGCTCCACTTTGTCCTTCATCTGTTTTTGTGCTTTTACTGTGATTCTTACCGTGATGATGGTGGTGATGTTTCACGTGACGATGATTACCCTGGTGATTACTACCTGATACTCTGTGGGGATGTTTCTTTGGTGTCTCTGGCAGGCGCACGTTTACACCTGTGTTTCTGTGCGGTGGCACTGGTGGCTTGTAGTCCTCGTTGTTGTTATCGGTATCCGGAGGTGAGCCTGGCTGAACACCGTGGGGTGGTAAAGGCGGTGGCGTGTCTTTCGCTGAGTCGTTTCTGCAATCAGCATATCAATAATCACAATTTTGAGAAAAGTAAAAATCGTACTATAAAAACATCAATTCCTCAATTCTTCTCAATTTTCAATGAAATATAAGACTCACTCGAGAATTTTTTTCCCATGGAATTTTCCACTTGTTTAAATCATTTTTGAGGGCATGATAAAAATGGTATTTACGTTGAATGAAGTTGGCATTTCCTCCAAGAAAATACAGTGTACAAAGCTCTCTTGTGAAATAAAAAAGTGAAAAAATAGGAATTAAAACGATTTTAAGAGTTCTTACCCATTCTTCGGTGAAGCAGTGACAGCTCCAGTGGACTTTCCCCCCTGGGTTTTGCCGACTTTACTACCAGAGAAGCTTTTCGGTTTATCCTTTTTGCAGTAAGTTGTTGTGTCGATAGCCACCGATGAAGCAGGACGACTAGACGTCGGTAATTCTATGTGATTTGGATTATCAAAGCTAGTCCCCAAGTCAACGGCAGTATCGTCCTCGGTTTCACCAGCCAGTGGGTTATTCGTTACGCGTACCTGCAGTGGCAAGAGTTCAGATCGTAATGTACTGTGAAGATGGGCAATTCGCCAAATGTATTCAACAGTCACGGGCAAAAAAAAAACGAGGGGGTAGATATTTTTAAAAATGTCAAGCAGCGATTTAAAAAAAATGAATGAAAAGTGGCGAGCGAATTGTTTCACAATTAATATTTTTCAGCATTTAGGAATATTTAATATTTTACCTGCTGAGGGGCACAAGCTGCACGTTCTAGGGTAGCTCGACCAAGCCAGACCCAATCGTGTGCATTTGTAGTTGACTCGCGGGGTCTACGACCTGATGATAATTGTTGGCTTGCTGCAACTGCTCTTGCTCTAACAGCACCTAATACTGGATGACTCTGCATCGGTGAATCCGATGGCTGGGGCTTAAATTTATTCGCATAAACCACACAGGATATCACGAATACAACAATTGCAAAGCAGAATGCAGCTAGGAGAACGTACATGCCGATTTCCAGTGGTGTCACTGGCTTTTCAGGGTGATGATGGATTCCAACTCCACCCACTCCACCTTTAATTTCAATTTTAAATTCAATTTTGCCAGTGGTAGGATTCAGGGTATGAGTGTAATGCTTGTTCTTTTGTGGGTGGGATGAGATGGGATTTTGTTATCTGGGGGATTACTCTCTGGATATCATCTGAGGTAAATGTACGTGTGCACCTTCACGATCGTATTTCAATCGTTTTTTTTTCTCATTTAAGAATCTATCACGAGGAAAATATTTTCTTTAATTCTTTCCGTGCAATATAGTTGGAAAATTACGGAATTGAAAATAGATATTCGATCGGAGGGTTGATCTGTTTTAATTCAAATTACCAATGAGAATGTCGTGTAAATCTGGTGCGACCTCGCGTCCCGTTTTTCTTTCTCTGTGATGATGGGATGAGCCTTGAACTGCACCCCCACCATCATTCTGGACGAATTCGGGTCGATGTGGCAGGTCACTCGAAGCAAAATCCACTTCAACGTTTGCGGTTGCTGTTGCCAAATTCGGGGATGCTGCATTTGTCCTTGGACTTTTTGATCTTCTTGTTCCTGTTTGTGACATTCTGCAAGCCTCCGACAACTGGAGGGTGACACGCAACAAATCACCGCGTCCTTCACCAACTGCTATTACGCGGGGATGATGGGAGGCAACCATTGGGGCAAATGCAACAACTTCTGGGTCGAGACTCTCCACAACAAGGTGATAATCCGCCACGGATATATCACGGAGAGGAGTTTTTGTGGCGTCGGAGAACTCTATGTCTATGTCTAGGAGCCCTTCCTGGAGAACATATTTCAACGGTTTCAGGGGAACGGCCGGGAATATATAAACTAGGTCAACTTTAATTTTCGGCGATTTTTTTTTTATTGATAGCTTGTTTTTTTTTTCTCTGTCACATCCAGGTTTTCCTCTCGGTGCAGACACTGGTCATTCCATTTAAGAATTATGTATGACCATTTCTCGATAATGCAATTGACATTTCTCGAATTACACCGAATGGATTGTAAAAAAAAAAGCGAAAATTCACGTTCAACCAGAGATAACGGATATCTCGCGAAAAAAAGCAATCATGCGTGAATGTATAATATGCTCGCAGCTATTTAATGGGATATATATCTTCGTTGAAATTATTTAATACGATTTTCGTGAATTATGGAGTGTGACTTGACGGCTTAAATTTTGCACCGATAATTCACTCTAATGAAATCAAATATTGCATACATTGCTATTGAATTCATTGAATGCTCTTATTCGGTAGATAATGGGAAATTTTATGTGTTTAAAATTTTTGCTATTCATTTCTTATGTTTTATGCATTTCCGTTGACCTTTTGACTACCAGAATTTTTCTATAAATATTATGATAACATTATGATACATCTCGGATTTAGAAAATATAAATAATATATTAACAAGTGGATTAATGAAATTATTAGGCTCCATTGCGAGGGCATTGTCAAAAATGAGAATATATTAATAGCAAGTACTAAAAGACAAAATAAATGACACTCACTTGATACTGAGCAGTTAATCGTCTGGTGACAGAAGTTTCGGCCACATATCCATTCTCAATAGCTGTGTCCGGGCTAATGCTCAACTGCAATCCAGAAACAACTTTAACCGAGAGTCTCGAAATAGATACCCGATCATTGCCAACGCGAATTTCCTTGGCACCGATGACCCGCCCAGTTATCGGTGACAGCACTTGTACCTCAGTCCTTCCCACACCCCTCCCCTGTACACTCCTGTCCTGGAGTAGATTAGCAATGCGTGGATCAGAGACCCTGAGTAATCCAACAACGAGATCAGTAACTCTGAGCCATGTCCGACGATTAACGAAATAGGATTCACGTCCTGAGTCGTGTCCAGCGGCTAGAAATTTCGCGTGAACCTCAACAGGGCTCTGTTGAAATCTCAGTCTACAGGTGGCCTGGAGTGGACTACGATCGATCCAATTTACCGAGTCCCAGTGGTCATCCACTCGGAATCTCTCTGCATCCACGTCATCCTCCTCCTCATCTTCCTCATCCATTCCTGTCACACTTCTTCTCTTCACTTCGGCGCTGTCCGTGTGGTTCAACGATCTCTTGTTTTTCTGAATCGTATGACCATCTGGCACCTTCCAACCCTTTATCTGACTCAGCCTCGAGTCACTCACCGTCACTTCCAGGGGAAACTCTGGCATCCACACTGTGAATGTCGCTAAGCCTGTGTATGTACCGTATTTAACGATCACCGAGGCATTACTAGATCCTCGAATTTCCGATCCATCAACGTAAACACTGCTGCACGACGATGAGACCTGGTTACATAAAAATGTGTTTAAACCCGGAGACATGGATGGAAAAGACATTTAAAAGTCATGAAGGCCAAGTCAAATTTTTCTTCAGGAATAACTTCGAACCTCGGAGGTCGTTAAAAATTCGATATCTCTTCTGGATTCGAAGCTATTTCTGGAAATACCGACTTACGCTTCACCACTTCACTTCTACTCCCTTCTTTCCGGTGGTTCTGACAAATAATTTGTTTACGTGTGCTGATATTGAGTGCAATTGTCACTTGCCTTGAGAACACTCTCATCCTCGGAGTGACAGGACGATTGAAGTGTCACATCGGCGACGGTACCGGCTTGGCTGACAATGAAAACTTTCATCGCCTGAGATACTTGTCGACCCGTAAGTACTGCAGTATTCATAACTTCCCAGTTCTGAAGCAAAAGGGGAGGAAAAAAAAAGCTAGATAATTCAGGTAGCACGAGGTGGCAAGTGTGTTGAATATGGGTTTGCATAACTAGATGGTAAATTCTGGGATAGATATGAGTTGATGAAGGTATACGCTTCAAAGTTCATGCAAATTTGTGAACAATTAGAATTTCCCCGGTCTTTAATGTCCCGAGATCTTAACCACTTTGCTGTGGTAATTGTTCCCTAGAAATACTTCATACCTGTTGTTTTTGATGAAAAAACATTCAGTGAGTTCTATTTTCGGTTGCTATTAGCTGGACTTAATTAGTACCTCTGCATTAAATGAATACGTGTGAGTGAATTAATGAGTAGATTAATAATGAACAATTTTCTTATCCAGGGAGAGAAGCTCGAGTCGAGGGAGAGATAAACGAATTGCTGGGGGGGGCGGGTAAGAAGCTCTGTGTAAACACTGTGAGGATGATTCTCGTGTACCTGAATAGCTTCATGGATAGATCCCCGGTAAATCTGTCGAGATTTAATCGAGATTCATCTCTGGAAATTGAGATGTTACTGGAGTACTGAGAATTCTGAGAGCCCTCATTATTTTTCAATTCAAATGAAAAATGAAAACCAAATGATTTATTTGTTCACAAATAAGAGTTGGTGATGAATAACTCAACGGCTTGGTGACTGTAATAATTATGATGGATATGCTCTTGCGTAATCCAGCAAACACCAATATTGTCGCAGATGCTCATTCACCTAATGCAATTCCCGAAAGTGACTTGTACAAAAGTAAAACAGAAACTAACAACGCTGGGGGGGTAGAATTCTTGTAATTACAGGGACACAGCTAAAAGACAGCGAGGTAAATATTCTTGGCATTAAAAATAGTGGAGGTCTGCTCCAGATAACAGGACTGGGGGAAATGACAAAAGCCCAGGTCTTTTCGTCGTGAAATAACAAAGAACAACTGGAGGAAAATACCTCTGAGAGATGGGCCACCTGGAATTGCTCAATGATACTAATGAACGAGCTCTCTCAGCTCATGCAGAAGTGGAGGATCATCTTACGAAAAAATATCTCTACGTTGTTTTCAGTATTACTCTTATTGTTCTCGTGAAGTATTCAAACAGTACCACATGGTAATCCGATTTAGGAGCTCATGTTTATTCAAACGGATACGCGAGGGGTGCGTTTCATTCTCAAAAAATTATTTATCTCTTTTTTTTTTGTATAGTATACCAATACCATTTTTGATAGAACCACGAAAATTAGAAAATCATGAAGAGATAAATAAATAGTGTTGTATTTTGAAGGCGTAAAACCGTGCGGTGATAATAGTCCGGACGAAATCGTATCGATTTCAAATGCAATGCTGCAATGTTTCTGTACCCAGTGAAACGTAACACCTAAATTGAAACTATTCAGATGAATGGCGAGTTGTTTCGAGTGTACTTTGTTGGGGGATTGTGTGAGCACAGGAGTAATAGGAATTGCTCTTGAAATAGTGCTGTTTCGGTTGGACTTGGGTTACTAAATTCAGCGGTTTGATCAATTATGGTGACAATGCTTGATTATGCAGCTATTCTCCTCACCCTGTGGACCAGTAACCAACACTGGGCACTAGTTTTGTCGATAACGATGCACTTAGCAACATTACGCACAACTGAATCTTTGTGGAATTGTTTGAGAATAAAAATCGATTATGGAGCGCTGGTGAATATTAATGGCCACTGGCTAATAAACGGCTGATGAGGAGGGGGAGTAATTGGAGAGTGTTTCAGGTCGCTCATGTGAATTTCGAATTCCATATTAGTAACGTGGGGTGGGGAAAATTTGGGGGCTAATGGAGAAGGAATGTTTGGAATTTCGTTGTTCGGAGCTTTGATTATATAGATTATAATGCAGGGGGTCGAGTAATTTTGCGGTGGGAAACACTCAAGGGATAAATCACTGGTTTCTCCAATATTTTTAAACATTTTTAATTGTTTTTGGGTATTGAACATATAAAAATAAACACAAAAATACGGTTTGATGTAGATAAAGTGAAATCTATTTTTAGAAATTAGTTTCGACTGAAAGTTCATAATTGATGCAACCACGGGCTTTCATTGGGAATTTAATTAAAGAGAACCCGAAATTAACTAGATTTTACTTGTAATAAAAGTGCATTTTTTATTTTGGTTCTCATTTAATAATCTCGCTTCTGGTAAAATAGAAATGAGAAGCAAATTTCAAGATAGAACTTGGGGGTGGGATTATTGTTGGATTTTAGTCATTCTTTCAGATATTAATACGATTCAAATTTGAAGTCAGATTTAGGACCTTGGAAATGGGCAGAACAGCTTGGATGTCGTCCTTCTGGATCTCTAGTCGTGCCTGGCGCCTTTTCTTCTCAACGTGATGATGATAATGATGATGCTGCTGTTGTTGTCGTTGAAACTGAAGAGTCTCAGACGAGCCCGTTCTAGTCTGCATTGCAATGTCATCATCATCACCTTCCAAAGTGTATCGCACACTCCACGTAATTCTACCCCCGTCCCAGCTGCTGCTACCAGCCCCTTCCTCACTCGCTTCGAGTAGCATCGTCATAATCTCCTCAGCAGTCCTGGAGAAAAGGATTGAATTGAAAGGCATGACGACAAGCACTTTGAAATTCTTGGGGACTTAATCTTCTTCAGTACGTGTATACGTTTGAAATGCTCAGTGGAATAAGAAAGGAGGGAAGAAGTTGAGAGAAAAAGACTCACGTATTTGATGGCCGGGGTGCATTCTCCTTTCTCCTCACTGTGAATGTTGCAAATGTGTTCTTGGCATTAATGTCCGATGTAAGAATCCAGTTTGGGTTGCTTGATGTCGCGTCTAAAATTCTTACGCCTGACTTGACACGGGCCCTGGAATTAAAGTCGAGAAAACAATTAAGGGGAAGTCCGGGGGGTATCCGTCTGACAAATGCATTCTAGATTGCTTTATTTATCGGATAATGAACTTGGAGAGCTTCTTCCAATACAAAATCTCCATTAAATATTCAGTTGCTTCATTATTGCTGTTTAATTAGATATGGTTTCAATTATTTGGCATCCTAAAAAAAACATTCCGATGGCATTTATTCTACAACGCTAATGAGAATATCATTGAATTGGTGATGATAGGTTCCAGAATGACGTTAATGTCACTTTGATCTACTGAGCAAACTGGAACATTCTGAAAATACAGTAGTCGTTATGGGTCGACCGATCAATACATGTTGCCCAGAATATTACAAATGATAATGGAATGAGAAATCCCGAGAAAATAGTTACCATCCGGCCAATTATTATTTTTAATACCACCCTAAAATATTCAGTCCGACCCAGTTTCCAAATATCCAACAAAATAAAAAAAATCGCACAGTATTTCATGTTAAATTCAGTAGCAAAGTAGTAAAGCCCCAAAATCAGTGTTAATACTCCATAGATTAAAAGAAAAAAATCAGTTAAACCATTATTTTAAAAATAATAAAAGTGAATGAATGAAAAATGAGAGGAAAAAATGAAAAAAAAAAATTCCAGTAACACTTACCTGACAACAACAGCGACGACAGGTGATCCATTGACCTCTCGCTGTTCACCACCAGTGGTGACAGTATCCTGTGCAATTTGGGGATGAAGGAACGCAGGGACATGAAGCCTGGACCTCGGATAGAGTGGTCCATGTGGTACAAGCAACGTTAATGCATCATCAGCCTTTAATTCCTTGTAATCCGTGCGATTAGGTACAAGTGGCACTTTGCCGAGAGGTGTGACAGGTTGGATCTGCACCCTAGGGCGACAGCCACCAGCAGAATCACTCTGTACTTGTCCCCGGGATCCACCAAAGGTCTCACCCTCATCAGAAATGACAATTGTTCTTGGCTCCAGTACAGAATACGCAACCTGCAGTAGTCTGGGTGGTGTTTTAGTAATTTTTACACGTCCCGAGGCATCGGGTGCTGGCAGGGGTGGCCACCAATCAGCTGGAATAGTGATTTGAGCTAGACAAACTCCATCTTCGCCGTCAGGGCTGCAAGCGGCTGACAGTGGAGATTTTCCAGGGAGTGTTGCATGAAGGAGAACGCAAATTCTCTGATGACGAGCTAGTAAAACTTGACGTCTACCCCCTGCCTCACTACCAGCGTGAAATAATACCCTCAGCACTGGTGAGTCACGTGGTACACTCGTACCAACGAGGTGGGCTGACATGTCCAGGTGACGGGTGCCCAATTCCTGGGCGTCCATCAGCGCTGCATTCGATGATGTGATATTTCTTCGGATATCAGGACCTGGTAGTGCATCCAGGGGATCAGGGACTATGTAACGAGCTGGTACTGTCTGTTTTGTACTGAAGGGGCCGTAGGTCGCACGCACTGACGCTGGCTCACTCGTTTGAAATACTGTGAATTTATCCACCGAGAGGATTGATTCCACTGACGATGGTGGACTCGATAATCCACCAGCTGGAATTGAACCCGCTGATGTGTCCGCCCGGGAGGGGTAGAATTGACGTGGTGTATGTTTAAGAAAAAAACCACCGTCTTTGTTCTCGAAGTGTACCTCCACCGAGGATACGACGCCTGAAAAATATGAAATAATTTAGTTATCACTACGATTCAATAATATTTATCATCTTCATCCGTTGCAAATTAATTGGAATAGAATTTTGGTAACGATTTTCCTTTTGAAATATTTTTATTGATATTTTATTACGGTACAGTGATTTATCTGAAATTATCTTAAATCATCTTGAATAATAGATTGATCGCTCATTAAGACGGAATTGATGAGAGGAATAAAAAAACTGAAGGATTTATTTCCGGGCAATCAAGCCACCGTGAAGTCCCATTAGCTGGAGTGGCTCGAATGAAAATTGAAGTTAACGCCAGAAGTTGAGGAGCATCAAGAGAGTGGGTTAAAGGATCTCCCCCCATGCCTCCTTGGCTGGAAGAGGGTGGCTTTTGGCTGAGGTGCACTTGATTCCGGGCCGATGGTCATCAGAAGGGAGGCACGTCGAACCACTGGTGTATTTTTGGCTGGCTCTCGTCCAGATCGTACTCCACGCAGCGTTTCGGATACCTGTCAGAAGAGTTTCTTCAGGTCTTCACAAAATACTCGACGCCTGATTTTTTAATTCAATTTTTTAAAAATCATTCGTGTGCAAATGACATTTTTTTCCCCAGGGTAGATCCGGAAAAAAACTCACGTGGTGTATGCGTAGTGCTTGCAGGAGACGATCGGATAGTCTTCCCGGAAGCATTGAGTGTTCAGGAGGCTGAAGTAGAATGTACCTATCTGCGATGCAATCTTGTCATCCGAGCGATGAAGGCAGTCGTAAAATTTTTCATCGCAGGAGCACTCGACCCTGGGGTGTTTTTTTTTTTTCATGAAAAATGGGAAGGTAAAATGCAACTGATGGAGTACTCTCGCATCCACAAACATGTCATATCGGAATCAAATGGAATTCATGGAAAGGTGCTCTATAAATTTCTAACCGTTGCCATTTGAAACGTGAAAACCGAGTAAATATCAATGGCTCGATATGGAAATGGTGAGGGGTGAATTTTTTCAGACATGATTTGTAATTGTCAAATGTTAAATTCGATTGACAGATAAAAAAATTAAATAAAAGATATTGCGATGAATTTCGAGTGGAAATAAGATGGACCTCGTGTAGAAGGTGGGATTCGTAAGGTTGTACTTGGTTTCCAGGGCCTCGATTACATCATTGCAGTGGTCATGGTCACGACAGCAGGCGTCTGTTACAGGAAAGTGGCCAAGATCCTGTGAATTTTCCGCAACGTTTCCACTTCCACACCATTTTGTACCTGAGAATTAACAGGAATATCGTGTAGATGTCTGGTCTACTGTAACGAGGGTAATTCACTCGGGGGGTTTCTCCTCCAGTTAAGAAATGAAAAGAATCGATGGCGGTTGCAGAGTCAGGTTTTCGTTACTCCTTTAATTCCTCGACGGGGCCTTTTTCCTCTGGTTTTCATGATATTTTTTTTTTCTTTTGCTCACCTGGATAGATTAGATTCAATCGGTCCATTCGTGTCTCCTTCGAGTCGTCAATCCCGGGCTCTGGGTAAGTGATGCCAATGGACCAGGAAGCTGAGGGCTTTACCTCAAAGCCACTCCACAGAATGACGAATCCAAAAAATCCTGATCTCTTCATTTTCTTTTTTTTACTTCAACCAACGATTACTCACCCACAACTGACACTAGTCTCACTATTTCCACGGTTTTTATACTTTAATTTACATGCGCAATCTTCATTTAATCTCTACGACAACTCAGGCCTAGAATCCGATTGAAAATTATTTCTTATCGGGACTCGTGCGGCGCTACCTTGGACGTGACGAGAGTCAACAATTTTTTCATTATCTTTTTTTGCACTTTGAGTTTTTACGGTGAAAAAAATATTTTATTCGAAGAAAAATTTATTGAGAAATTCTGGGAGACATTCATATTGATACACGAGTCGTCAATTTCTTTTTTTTTCACACGGTCGGTTTTTTGCTGCAGATGGAAATGTCAATGGACGGCTGTTTTCCGGGTCTACCTCATATCCTCGTTTTAGATGCTAATGGTATACATGGGGAAGGTATTCGGGTGGGTTGTTGCATAATCTTGGAAAACGATGCAACATGGCACCGGCGAAGGTCTCAGAATGATGAAGGTCGATGAACCGTGATGGCACGTTATTTATCGTGACCTGTGCACTGATAAAAAATGACTCCAGAGTAAATCTACTCGAGACAATAAACTGATTCACAAGTTTGTCTCAAACAAATTTGAAATAATAATTCATTTGGAGTTGGACAAATAAATTCAAAAGTTTAGACAGTGGTATTAGAATTCTGATTAATAATGGATAACGTTTCGTGAAATTGGAATGCATATTTTATAATGAAAAAAAATGGTGTTTATGGATTGAAAATGGAAGAGCAATTTGCAAGCTGTCAGCCAGGATGATTTATAGCGATGGCGCATCCCATTGAAGACACAAGACAAAAGGTGGACACCTGGATGGCGTAATATCAAGTTTGTTGACAGGAAAGTGCACGAAATGCCAGTGGAGATGAATTGTTCCGTCGGTTTTGGTGGATAACATATTCAGAAATGACGCATGCAGGTGATAATACGTCTGGTTGGGTGTGTGGAATGCCGGAAGCCATTAGCCATTGTCCCTGTGATCATAGGCACTCTGATTTTGGATGGCTCATGCCAAAGTTACCCAGGAATACCCATGGGTGGGTCACACTGACGTCTGATCACCAAATTAGAGTGAATATTCAGGGCTGCCTCGGGTGGAGTTTGAGGGGTGTTGGAGAGGCAGCAAATTTGCATTTAGTCAGGGTATATAATCTTGGTACAAAGTTTTCTGTCAAGTTTCTGGGTCTTCTCCAGGAAAAAGATGCACATTGTGCTCCAGAAAATTTGAGATCACTTTAAAGTTAGTTGGTTTAACCGTGGGAATAATTTCAGGGGAGATCGTTCAGCGAATGCACCCCGAGGAAATTACAGGATTCCTCATCAGGGTCATTAATGCGTTGGGAATAAAAGACAGATCTCTCGGGAGTTCGTTTGGCAGAGGATAATTAGGTGCAGTGTTGCAAAAATTTTCCATCGTCTTTCTGCTTTGGCAATTCAGGAATTCCCAAAAATCTGGGAAATATCGGCCGATAAATTCGTTATTTGCAAAAGGATCAATCATTTTTTCAACTACTCTAAATTCGATTCGATATTAATTGGTAACTTGTTAAAAACGACTGAATGCTGAATAATGATCCTATGAAATAGCCGTATCTCTTCATTTGGAATAATTCGCTCAGGGATCTCCATACCCCAGGGATTCCCATTTTCCGGAATTTTAGACTCCACCATTTGGGATTTCTCATCCGGACAGTTGACGTAACACTATAATTTACTCACACCCACTCCTAAAACTCGTAACAAATTTTCTCGCCATGTTTATTCCGTTTGTTTTCTCGTTTATTTACATTTTGGATTCTTGTGTGGAATGAAAATGCCAGTAGCACACACAGATTGTTGAAATTGTCGAGATTCCTGGGAGGTAATGACGCGGCTTTCAGGATCACCCGACATTCCCAGAAAATCCGGCGCGTTCCGTTATTTTTGCAGAATATTTTTTTTCCTGTAACTAGGGCAGTTTGTATTATTGGGGATGGCTCTGGCCGATGCACTTTTTCGCTTTTTAATCATTATTCTCCCTGTCGAGGAGAATGAGGAAGCTAGGGGTAGCAAGGAGGGCAGGGGGTTGGGGGTTGAAGGAGGAGTTGGGGAAAATGATGAGCTAGACCGGCGAAAGGGCGAGGGAAAAAATTGTGGGTGGGAAAACTCGTTAGAAAAAGTAATTTAATACGTTTTTTTTTTGTCGTTATACAGAGATTCGAATCTGCGCACGAGGTTGAATCGAGGTGAGGGTGAAAAGGGGGTGAAAAGGTGGTGGAAGGCCCAGTCGTGCAATTTCATCGGGGGTTCGGAGAGAAGTAAATAGATAAAACTTCCTGGTGGTCGATGGGGAGAAATGGATGAAGAAAAAGTCGGAAAAAAAAGCGATTTTAATTTTTTTTTTAGAATTACCACAACTTTTGTGGCCGGAAATTTTTTTCTCCAAGGGAAAATTAGTACGCGACAAAACTTGATTCATCACTTGTCGGATTTCAGAATGCCTGAAATTCAATTTCATTTCTATTGCGAGAAGTTCTTGCAACTCGAGGAGATAAATTCCCTCTGTACTGATTTTTGAATGTTTAAACAAAAGATAATCCAGGGACGCCATCCGGCATAAACGAGAAAATTGCATTTTCCATGGCTCGCTTCCCATAATGGAAATCATTATTATTATTTTGTACATGAATACCTTGGGGAGGGGATCGATAGTGAATTTATTTGATGCTCATGAGATTCAATAATTAAATGCCATGAGCAGAAATAAGATCCAAAAAAATTATCCTTATAATTTAATTCGTACAATATTATTATTACGAGCAATCAATTATTAATTCAGCCCTTCAATATAAATTTACGTGGAATTTTTAAACGCAATATTCAGTCCTATAAAAAATATAAAAATTGAATTGATAAAATAAAAATGAAAAAAACTGGGATTATCTGAAAAAAAATTGCACAAATGATCTCGACTCAATTGAAAGTCACGAGAATCTGAAGAAGTTGAGTGGTAATATCGAGATCGTAAACCGCGTTGATGAAATACCGTGGAAATGGTCTCCCGGTGATCCGGCTTTAATATTTCACGCCTCGAGTCGAGGAGTTGAACCCTCTGAATCCATCGGAGTGTCTGCAACGACGAAAGTTATTCAAACCTCCCCAAGATTTTTACCCACTGCATCTTCACCCAGAATTGTCTCCCCAACTCTCAATAGTCAACTGTTGGTACAGGACAATTACACTGGGTTATCAGTACTCAGTCAACAAATACACTAGCCAGTGGGAGGTCTGATAATCGATCCCCGCGTGCCTTCCAAACAGCTCCAAGTTTCGTCGCCTCTGGGGTGTCGAGAATTTATCGGAGAAAACACGATTGTCCAGTGTTGGTGCACAGCTGGAGGCACTTCCTAGCGATTTTCATGACACACCATAACACCAATACCCCAGGGGAGTTGCACTCTGATAGATAAGGATACCTCAATTCTGGGAATGGTAAGCTGGTCATGATTACCCAGTGAAAACATCGAAATGCTCTTAAGGCCACTTGCACTCCATCACAAGGGACATCTGCCGAGGGGTTAATCTTCTTTGCAACTAGTCTCGATTGTTGGAAAATTCTGCCATTAAATTTATTCCGACCGTTTCAAGTACCTGGGGAAAAGAATCTTCCGATGGAGGTGAATGAAGACTTGAAAGCATTTTTTTATTACTTCAACCTGTCCAATTCCCCATTTCACCCACTCAATAATAAACTTAAAAACTGCTTTTATTTTACGGTCCAATAAAAAATAAAAAATCAACGAGCCAGGAAAGAATGGATTTATCATTTTATCAATGCGATTCACAAGAATTCATTATCGATCAATGCTTTATGGAAAATAAATGACTAATCATTTGTCTAAATTCATCCTAAATTGTTGTTTACTCTACTGATAATTTAAGAAGAAATCCCACATGCAGGATTCCGCCAGAAACTCGATATTTCTATTTCGTCGGGTAAAAATGAATTGGAGACGTAAAATTCTCCCTCCATTCACAGGTACTGCTCCAATTGCACGCAATGAGCTTTCCAGTGTCGTTTATTTATAGTAAAACTCGCATAATCGTAGAAAGCGCGTTGGCATTTACCCTATTCGTACCGTCGGCGCAGGTCGGTCTTTGGTATTACGTCAGTGTGAAAGGTGAGAGATAGGGTGAGAGTGGGTAGAGCCAGGGGAATTAAAAAATAATAACAATAAAAAAAAAACAATACAAATAAAGGGGATAAGAAAGGGAAGAATGTGGATTGGCTCGGAGGAGTGGAAAAGGATTTGAAAAAAAGTTGGTGGAAAGTTAAAGCGGGAATTGTACGAAAAAGGGACTGGGAATTTATCGATTTGGGGGGTTGGGGGTGAAGAGCGACTACGAGGGGGTTTCTTTTAAGTCCCTTTGGACCCTTTGTCGGTCGTATGGAGTACAGACTGGAGGAGCTGGATGAGAGAACCGTTCGATTTATCGGCGCAGGCGGAGAGAATATCGCAAAGGTCGAATGAAACTGGTGTCACCGCGGGTAGAATTAGTTCAATGAGAATTGAAGTTCAATTTCATTCATTCCATTCATCTTCTTTCATCACGTCATTAAAAAAAAAACAACAGGAAAATCCAGAAGAATATCACTAATTACTTCCATAATCGATCGAATCGATTGTTCGATTCTTTTTTTATTCTTTCGATATCGATGATCTCCTCTTTCGATTCCCAAACACGAGTTTTGCCGTGACAACTTACGTCTGCCGCAAGAACATTTTTTTCACTTGTCGCACGTACTCCTGGAGTTTCCATCGATCCAAACCCTGTGGCACGCTAATAAGGTAATCATCGTGAGTAGTTGAGGTCTAGCCTAGACCCTCTACCCTCTGCCTACTAGTCTCCCACCTTCTACCCAGGGTAGGAATCCAAATGCTTATATCGATTGTCCAGCAAAACTACAGCCCCCGAGGCGTCGAGCTGACGCGACTTTTATTCGCCGTTTTCTGTCGTCTGTTATGTGCTTTATTTTTATTTTTTATTTTCTTTTTTCTCTTTTTCCTCCTTTCCTCCAGTTTTCGATTCTCTGTTGTGCCGGGAATAAATAGACGACACGAGGTTCAATATCTCATGACAATTTCACTGCTCGACGATTTTCCTGGGAATATTATTGCGTCGTAAAAGCAATGCAAACATTCACGTGCAATCGTGTCAGCGTCATTTTTTTCCCCGATTTTTTCCTGTTTGCCCTATAATTTATTAATTGAAAGAGAACAAATTCATGATGCCTTATTTCACGCTCCATTTGGTATTGTGATTACAATTTTTTTTTGTCGTCAATTTACCGAATTGTGATTGGGAGATTTTTTTTTTAATTGGGGAAATTATTGATCACATCGACAATCATCGCAGTCCCCGATGGCCGGACACTCGTCAAACAATCTCGGACACATAAAATGCCGCAAATTACGTGGTCCAACCCATCCCTGCTGACGACGTGAGCAGTCCATCAGCCAAAGCTGAACGGCATTGACACGTTCAATGCTGACGACATCACCAATCCCAGGAACAAAGTAATCGACACGCGGTGGTGAATATTTCTCCTCAATAATCCCCACGAATGTATCAGCAAAGTTCTCCAGCGATGATTCCCCAGGACTCTGAAGATTTTCCTTGAGACACCGACAGAACCCTGGAATGTCCTCCGGAGGGGAATTGCCCCTGGATTTCTCGAGAGTTTCCAGCGATTCGACCCCAGTCTCGCTCTAACAGAAATAAAAAAAAATCATTTCACCAGCAGTTCCCGAGGAATACCTCGGAATCCTACGGACCTAGCGATATTTTTAACTGTAGCTTTTTTGTGGAAAAAGAAATGAGCCGAAAAAAAAATTGTGACAAAAATTTTCAATCTCTTTTGGTGATGCCGAGATATCCTCCAGAGAATGATGATGAGGGAAAATCGACTCGAATGGTTCTGCTGAATTGGTTATATGAGACTTCGGAAATTCGGATTTCTGGTGTACCCGGGGTATGAGGAGTGGAACGAGAGTCGATGATTGCCAGTTTCCCAGTTAGTATGAGGAAACGACCCTAACCGTTAATAGTTTCTCCCTTCCCCCTCGGTATACATCCAGAGTTCCGATAATTGCCTCGAACGTAAAGTAGAGCTGAATAGAACAAGAAAGGCACATGGATGGAGGTATGTGGTATCGTGCAGGTATTAATGGGTGAGCTATAAAGCTCACGGTGAAGTGCAAGCGAAAACAACTCGGCTTTGCACGTATACCGATTTTATACTGCCCACCCTATTCCATCCCCTGGAATTCGACCCCTTTTTTTCCACCCAGGGTGACCGTTAAATCCACGAAATATCTATTTTCCGGGAGTTTATGAAGAATTTCCCTGACATTTCTATCTCTCCAAATATCCGCTATAGAATAATCGTTAAAATCCACGGAATTTCAAAGTGAACATAAAATTTTTGGTGATTTTTTTTCACGAGATATTTTCCCCTGATTTCGTTTTTAAAAAAAAATTTCTACGACTTGAATAATAGCTCACTGCTGACCTCGCTTGAATATTCCCCAGGAAACTCCTCCCCAGAGTTCTCCCCGGAGACATTTTCCAGGGCATCAGGGTCCCCATGACTTCTATTCAGCGAGTCATCGCAATCAGCAGAAGGAAGTGGATCCTCTTGAGTCCCGACGACCTCGAGACTCCTGTGATCATTCGCCAACACTTCCGTCGACATCTCGTCAGTTTCCTCGAGCGAGTGAACATCATCCTCAAGCAGTTTATCCTCATCCATTGTCTTTGTGCTCTCTGAGCCGTGGGTCACTTGGCTGAAGACACCTGCCTCCCAACTCACATCCTATAAAATCGTGATGAGAGGGAGCAGCTATTCCCAGAGCGATTACAAAATCCATATACTCACAGAGGTGGTATTTTTCAAGCTCTTTGTTGATACCTCACACGTGCAAATTGATACCGAGTCCTGGGGGATTGGCTTGGAGAAGTGGTTGCTTTTTCCAGGATATGTCTCTCCTGAATCGCTGGAAATTTCATGAGACCCCTGTGGGGTTTGCCCAGTGCAATCGAGGTGAGCTAGATACCCGTAGAGATTTACCAGAGTTGTGTGGGGGATCATGGCAGAACCACCTGGTGGTTCGGACGTCAGCAGCTCGCATATGTGGATCATTGTATCGAGAAGATTCTACATGGACGAAAAAAAAAATCGAGGGATACTTGATGTTATGGAATTTTTAATGAAGTTTTTTTAAATGAAGTCTTACATTAGAGAAAAGCCCACAGGCAATGGCTAGAAACCGGTACAGGTCAACCTCATCATGCAAAATATGACCGATCTTGAGGATTCGATAAAGGAGTAAGTCAGGGAGAGCTATGCCCTGCCACCGGTGAAAAAGGCTCTTCAAGGCTACACAGCTGCCGTATGAGGGCCGACCAAATTGATTGAACAGGATTCTCAGGTAGCTCGGAGTGAGGCCCGTTGGATGGGTGAAAGGCGGATGGTCGAACCGTTCCTTCGCAGCATTAAAAAATACAGGTGAAAAAAACGAGGATCGAGATGTGAGCGAAAATTATCATATTTATTCCGCAAGAGGGTAATTGGTGTATTATAAAAAATATTTCGGGTCTACCTTGACTGGAGGCTGCTCGTCGTTGGCAAGAGCACGAAAATAGGCTGACGTCCAGGCAAGGAGATCATAGGGCTGAGTACGAATCGCTGATTTAACGTAGGTTTTCAAGATTTCCGGAAATGTCGGGGGAATGTTTATCTGATCTGCACTGTACAACTCATTGGGATCCATTTTACCCTGGGATTC
Organism: Fopius arisanus; assembly: GCF_000806365.1. NCBI lineage: Eukaryota > Metazoa > Arthropoda > Insecta > Hymenoptera > Braconidae > Fopius > Fopius arisanus. Next base: position 933,115 of record NW_011887779.1, read on the forward strand.
TTGAGTTTTGGTTATAAATCTAAGCGACAGTCAATTATTCAGGATTATTCCGGAGCTGATGATGTCTTTGAGCTATTGATCATTGAATCGAGGGAAAATTAATTGACCAGTGATTTTTCCAGGGCGTAACGTCAGGATAACATTGTAACCAGTGATTTCTGGGATGATTCTTCATGAAAAGCGTGCGAAGTGAAATGTAGAGCAAGTGAGGAATTGATGGTCTGTGTTCTATTTCAGACAATGTGCATATGGAATTGATGAGAAAGGGGCGGAGATGTGTGTCAGCTTCGATTCTTCAGGACTCATCTATCCACATGATTAAAATCACCACTTGAAATATCAAAGACACATTTCCAATGCATCTCGTCTGTTTAATGCAGTATATTTTTGATTCAGGTCTGAGTTATATCGAGATTGAGTCCATATGACATTCCTGGGGCACTTCATGTACTGCACGTTTCTATGTGTAACCGTTATTTAATTTATAACCGATTTACACATGACGTTAAATGTAGGTGTGATGGCGTCAATGGATGAAAACGGAAGTTGTGCTCATCGGAAGGTTCGACCACTCCTGGAATTCAAAATTTAATATTTTTTTTTTAGATGCCAAGGTGTTTCGGGGAGGATGACATCACTCGTTATTTTTTATTGGCAATGATGACACTTGCGTAATTTGCATTCACCATAGATGAGGGAGTATCCGTCAAAGCCTTGGCATCTCTCAGTTGGCAGACATTACACAAAAGCTTCATCGATCTTCTAAAGTTTGTACGTGGGCAATATGAATGCGCGAGCATGAAACTCGAGCGCTTTTCCATAATGGTGTCTTTTCACTGTATTTTACGCGTTATATTTCCCGGCCAGATCAATATTCATTGTTCGGTGATTAATTGAGAACAAATCGGTTCGGGTAATTTGCTCGAACAATGCTCATCCGATATAGCATGGCAATTTTGTTTATTCATTGAGAGTTGAAATAATTTGATGAGATTGTGTTAAATTCAATTTTTGATCAGAACCTAAAAAAAAATCTGGAGTCATTTTTTCTTGATGCAGCCTATTATTGAGACAATAATCTTCAACTCGCCGGAGGTGAATTAGCTGGGTTAAGAATTGACATGAAGTAACAGAATTAAAGTGGCTCATAAATATAAATAGCGCAGGCCTTGGGTCAAGCCATCTCAGCTGCATTGTCCTCGAATTGAAATTCCAAATGCAATCCGGAGATTCCCCAAATGTCAAATTCCATTTCAATGACAAAAATACCGATTGACCGGATGTCCTGTTTATATTTCTGAATTTGCTAATGCCAAAGGCGAAATATTTAAACATTCCATCTCGATCTATCTGAGGAATTCGGTGGATGAATAGAAAATTTCGTGACCCGAGTGATGAAGTGTTCTGTATTCATCCCAGAAAAATCCAAAATATCTCTGAATTCTATTCGGAATTGAAGAGCAGTGGATTACAACCGCAAGTGGCATGCGAACAAACGAATGGAATTCCCTATTTCGGAATTTGAGAAGGCCTCGGGGGAATGCACCTGTTCGCTTTGGCTTCAGATCATTTCAATGGAAAAACGGCGCTCCAGTTTTGATATTTTGGACGTGGAGCGTAAACATTTCGCTCCGGATTGCATTTCCTCTTGTGGGGGTGCCGTGTTGCCATGGATGTAGTAGCCAATACACATACGAAAAAAAAAACATCATCACGAATACGTATTTGGAAAATTTCCATTCACCACGTCAGGTGGAAATGGCTCGGCGAAATTATGGATATGATTCAAACAAAGAAAATAATAATTTTAAATTTCTCCTGTCTTCCTAAAAATCTCCATTTCTTCTCCATTAATTTCTCCAAGACTTGAAATCAACTTGACAATTCCCCGTTCAGATATCTCGGAATTACCACCGACAATTAATATCACTCGTATTCTCAATAAATTTTCCATCAACTCGTTTTTTCCCTGGGACATTAATAATTCTGGATCGACGATTAATTAAATCCTGGATTAAGTCGAGTCGTTGGTGAAAATGAAATATCGAGTTTAACTTGAGAAAACAGAGGTGGACAGGTGTTTTTAGTGTTGGTTACGTTAAGTAACAGTGGTATATCGGGTTTATTCAACACAAATGCAGGGGAAAAAGCAACACCCGGAGGTTCAAGGAGTCTGGAACCGAGGACCAAGAGCCACTCACAATCAGCGACGAGAGCAAGTGTCCCTGGAGGTGAAGAGCAAATTCCCCAGTGCTACTTTACAAACGTTTCACAAGTAAATAAAAGAGTGCACCGAGCATGTGCACTGACATAAAAAAATATTTTACCGCACCATTGACATTTGACAGAAAAGAGTCTCGAGGCAATAATTTCCCAATTCCCGAAATTTCCCGAACAAAATTCTAATGGAAAATGTTAAAGCAAGCGATAGCTGTCTCTAAAAATTAAATTAAATCGAATCCCACTGCTCCGAGAAAAATCATTGAATTAAAAAAATGATTTTCTCTATAGAGTTCTGAATTATTGCTTCAATGTTCGTCGTTGAATAAAAATTTCCGCCTCTCAACAGACATTCTCTTGGAGACTAATGAAATTGTCAAGTGGACAATTTTTAAGGAGCTTTCCCATCGTGGAAAAGGGCAAAAAGTGAAAGCAGCGAAGAGGAAAATCTCTGAAAAGTTGTCACTAATGGCGAGAGAAAATAATTCCAGGTGCTCTCGCGATTTTATTGTTGCAATAAAATATCCCCGGGTGACATTTAAAGTCACTAATTCATGTAATAATTGCTCTCATTGCCCCCCCTGTCCCCTTTCTCACCCCGGAAGGTGCGTAAATTACCCCGACATTACTCGTGTTTCTCAACAAGAATCTACCGGAAAATACGAAAAAGAGAAGGTATTCAGGAAGAGAAAACGGGTATAACTCTTCGTCAGATGGAATTTATGACGGGGTGAGAAATTAAAAATGTTTCGTCCTCAGTAGCTTTTCTCCCATAAGTAAATATATACGTATATAGGGTAAATGGAATGGGTGAGTGCCTCGGTTGCAATTAGACTTGCAGAATTGCATCTCCCTGGGATTTTCACGAGCCACTCACTAGCGGTATTTTCCTGGAATAGTCATGAGACGACATTTTAATAATGATTGACTTCAATGTCTTTTTGACATGTTTAGAAAATTTTTGATGGACTTTCCTTGGGATCAACTCTCTGAGAATAAAAAAAAATCATCTTTATACTTGGCAATTGCTCTCAACTCACGAACTTTGTCACACGAAATTCCGTAAAGACCACTTTTCGTCGGGATGCCGTTTGTTGTCGTAACAAAAGTATGCCATTGAGACATTACATTTGCTCACGAATGCGACATATCATACAACGAGCCTCAGCCATATTCTTTCCACCATTGCACGTCTTTTATGTGCACTCACCCTGTTTAAAATGTATTTCCCCTATTTTTTTTTCACCTCTCATTTTTATCATTTTTATATTTACAGGGTCGAGCTCGCTGGCGCAATCCATCTCATGTATTATATGGAATTCGTGCTCGAGGGATGTAATAACGTACAGGTGAAGAAAAAAAAATAATGTGGGATACGAGAAGGAGATCAAAGGGAAAAATTCTCAAACGAATAAACAGCAATGGAGAGAGAGAAGAAATGGCATAGAAAAATTGTGTTTATGGAGTTGCTCGGATGATACGGAATAAGATAGTGTGTGGGGAACACCGGTTAAACATCATGTTGCACTCCAGCTTTTTTCAGTACTCCACACACTCATTATCATCATATTTTTCCTTGAATTTTCGTACAGTGGATTTTCATTTGCTTTTTTAAATCCCCTCGCAGCACTTTTTGCTGGCGGGTTTTTTTTTTTTCAACCCGAGAGTATCTAAAACCTCTCCCTTTGCATTCCCTTCTACTAACGAACTTGTTTAGCAATCCTGTGAACCGAGTACACACCAAGTGCAAATGCACTCGTTAATCGCTTCCGTTTAAGAGCTTTATTATCTACACCATTCTCCTTTCCCTCTGTTGTTTAAATTTACTTTTTTTCCTCGTTCGTCCTGGCGAGGGTGGAAAAAAAAATTGGAGATCAGTTTAACGATGAGATCTCGCTCAGAGAATTGTTGGAGCCCGGGGAAGCGTTCAATCGGATAAAATGACGTTAGAGTGGAAAAATCGGGGGAATTCTCATGGTAATGAAAAGAAATTGGAGACTCTCGGTTTGTCGGTGTTTGTACTTGGTAATAAGTTTTTTAAAGCGATAGAATCATTCCAGTGAAAATACCATTTAATGGAAGAAATTTGAGGAATTTTGGAGAAAGAATTTATAAGAAAAAGATAATGTATGTCAATTTGAAAAAAAAAATTCAAACCGTTAAATCTTCTTGAATATCGTTAAACAAATAGCAAGTCATGTTTACTCAAGGCCTCAATGTGTGTGAAGTGAATACAAATCCATTATTCAATCGCATGTTTTCGGTGAAAAGTTGTTGGATGAATAGAGATTCTCTACTCGCTATTCTCAATGGCTTCTCCTTCCCTCGATTTCGCGAATTAATAAGAAATCAATTTCCTCCGAACAAGAAACATATTTCACGAGCCCCGCGAGCTGCTCCAGATCTGTCGCATCTCCACAGGAAGATGATAAGACGTCAATCAAAATGGATATCCAAGCTATTTTTTTCATATTAAGGTACTTCCGCATTCACTATAAATTGCAGACATTTTCGGTGCACGCAATTCACGAAATATTGAATAATATTTCTATAAAAAAATTCAATGATTAATATGAATTGATTCGAGAGGAGATTTTAGAGAAATTATTTTTTGGATATAGTATATTTCTTGAAATAATCAGTGGAGATGGACGCACGTGAGAAATTCCGTGTGGGATCGATGGAGAATAACCACAAGACGTATCTCAACGCGAGCGTAAATAAGTCAAGACTTACGGTCAAATTCATTATTCAGGACATGTTGTCTCGACTAGTCCCGAGATGAATATGAAATAAGAAATGCAGGAGGAATGGGAAAAGGTTACAAATCAAGTGACGTGAAACATTGATGACAGTTGGGCCTCTGACGGATGGACTCGGTATTTTTTAATTGGGGTCGACCCCCAATCATTGACAAGATTATGGGTTGAGAAAATGGTTACTCTCCCTTTTCTCGACGATTGACAGCTCGACGTGACAATCGAATTGAAAATTCAACATTTCGTCAGGCTATCGGCAAAAAAGACAAATCGATGATTTTTTTTAATGCGTGATAATCGGCGTCCAGACGTTATCTATCAATTTGCGATAAGAAACTGAATCACTAGTGATTACACGGTCAAAACAAACAAAAAAGCCGACGGCAAAACCTGTCGGACAACTCGTCACTGAAAAAAAATGCCAAACGAGTTTTGGCATTCAATTGAAAGTGGGGGATCAACTCCTCCGGTCTAGAAACAAATTGCAAATCTACCCGTGTATTAATTAATCTCCCAAAAAAGGGGGAGAGAAAATGAAGAGACAAGTGCAGGGGAAAATGATAAGCGATCGGTCAATTTGCTCGTGACGATTGATCGGTTAATCGGTAAATCTCGATTGGAGGGAATAAGTGCACAATTAGCCCCGGGTATTTGGCTCGAAAATAAAAAAAATAATAAATAATACGGAGTGAAAATAATTTCACACTCATTTCAGAGTTCAGACGTTAACGATTAGTCTCGCTCACTCAAATTCAATGATAATTTTGCAAACCGCGTGCTCAGTCGTGTGCATCCACAGGTGACTACACGAGTGATTTTAATTATCCCCTTTTTAATAATGAATAAAATCGCATGACCCGATCACTCAGGTATCGCATTAATGCCGTTAAATTACCGTGAAATCTAAGCAGAGCCCAAGGATCAGATTTTATAATACAATAGTCAAATAATTTTTATTTTTCCTCATTCAAAAATTATTAATTTCTTTATTTTGTTAAAAGTCCATGCAAAAATTATAATAAATCCTATAGAAATTTATAACATGTGATTTGATTTAAATAATCATGAAATAATTGACTTGAAATTTTTCCTTCTAAATGGTATTCATTTACCGGGAAATTAGCAGTCAAATAGCGAGTAAATTCCGTTTTTCGGTATGAGTACATTCCTCATTGAGAATTTCTATGTGCACATCTTTGTACATAACGAGAATGTATTCCAAGTAAATATATCTGGTCTCGAGCTCGTTAACGATAATTCCTCAAACGGTATATTTCGGAAATATTCGTGGTATGGGGTCTCACATACAAATGAATCCCCGGAATATATGGGTATTAGATCTCTAATTAAATTCAGATTGTTAATGCAATTCGGTTATCCTGAGTATTTTTATATTATTTATCTGGGAGTGTAAATTTTTATTAACAGAAGAACAATGATATCGGGATAAAATCGAAATATAAACAACGGGAGAAGATGTAAAAATGATTTTTCACGGAGAAGGAAATAAATTATCCATTTGAGTGATTGTTTCACTCCAGTGGATGATAAAATGCAGTGACGATGTATTCACTTGATTTTTGAATATGTTTCACGCGTGGGGGATATTGATTTCCATAATTGATTCGAAAATGAACGGGCAATGCCGTTGGAATTGAAATTGATTTTATCGTGGTGAATCAACAGGAAATTCTATTCATAAACCCGACCAATCTTCTTCCTGTCTGAATAAATATTTCTCACTTTCAATATCCTGATTTTTTCCACTGCAAAATAATTATCTCAGATTAATAATTTATTTATTTATGCAGAATTACCAGTAATGCAGTAAAAATTTCGCTATCGGTTGGGAATTAGGAAATATTCCCAGGAAATAATTATTATATAAAGTTATTTTACCACAGCCCCTCCAGAAAAAAAACATATGTATACATGGAATTAGAGAAATAGATGAGGCCGACCCCTTCGAAGTGGCTTGTTTAATTTTCATTAAACGGACAACTCGACTTTCATTGGAACGACTGTTAGCAATTCTGAATGAGCGATGTGTGTGGTTTTAACCCTAGAGGCAATAATCCTGAGGGATGCAGTACACAGGAGTGAAGGAGGCTATGTATACATGGCGAATTGAAGACCCAGTCCGAAGGAGCCCTTCAAGGGTTTTCTCTCCCTCTTTCTAGAATTCTGACATAACATCTGCACTCCTCCACATCCTCCTTTCTCATCTTATTTTCACTCTCCCCTCGTACATTTTCCACAGATCACGTTTCCTCTCAAACTTCTACCAAATCGCCCTGATACGATACAATACGCAATAAACCGTACCCTCGAAAAAAATCCGATGAGCATCCAAATTCGATGAACATTAATTTATTAACGGAGTCGTGGAATTGTTGGAATAAATATTGTTGTACAAACAATGTCTCTCGCACAAAGAAGAGGAAAGGAAGAGAGGTGAACAATCTGTTTACATAGACGTGTTGGACAAAACCCGTGAATCAGATCTTTCGAAAAGTTCGTAGGGTCGCCTTCATTACAATAAAGAATCGAGTTTGGAAACAGTCGTGACATTTCCATACACTTCTCCAATGAATCCTCAACTCGAAAGAGTGATTACATCCATTCAATTCAACTCGTATAAAATATCGTTTCAATAACTCTGGAAATTCCATCGGATGGGAGAGTACAAGAGCAACGAAAATCCGAATTTTTGTTTAAATTTCTGGGGAAAGAGGCATTGAACCGCGGAGAGAATGCAAAACATTTAATAGTGGAATCAGGGGATTGAACTGACCGGGGAATTGCCCCATTCATGGTTGGAATAAAAGTATTCCGGAGGTATGGTACAATGTGCACAACATAAATGGAAAGATCTTTGCTGTTTTTTTATGGGAAATGAATTCTCGAGGAATAGTCGAGGAAGAGTTTCTGCAGGTTCCGGGGCAAAGGGATTCTTTGAATTTTCTCCTCTTGTGGAATTGGGAGAGAAATAGAAGGTTGAAGTTCAGGGCTGAGTGTTTGTTCAGTCTGTCTGAAGGAATTCATAAATACTGAAAGAAAAATTTCAATTTTCTTTAGAAAATTGAAATTTTTCGATTTTTCAACACTATCTTTCACAAAAGTGTCAGTCAGAGATTAAATTATTATCTTGTTGTTTTTTAAACTTTGACGAACGTTTTAGAGATAGAAAGAATGTCATAAAAAACCCTCAGTCCTAGATAACGATCACTCGAACAATTAACACTAACGATTGCCCTAGACCCGGAGAAATCACTAACCCATAGATTAAATCCTCGTTCTCCAACTGCATCTTGGATCATTGACACAGGAAATCTCCATAAAGATAAAATTACCCGATATCTCGGAAAAGAAGAAAAAAAAAACAAACGAGATAATGTGCCCCTTTGTCGTGTCAAAACCCAGCGGGACAAAAAAAAATTCTCATTTTCCACCGAAAAATAACGCTGAGTCCCACTTTATAAGAGTTGGTGTGCAGCAATAAATTGAAGTCGAATGTACAATAAGCGCGAATCCGAAGCGGCAGACGTACAGAATTAACTGAACAATAAATTCGTTAGTCTTTCACGAATATGCGGGCGATGCAGAGAGTTTGTATCCCCATAAGTTAGATATATACATAACATTTCCGAGTTTTGCTGTGTGTGGTTTGGAGGGGCAGGGGGTGGACAAAAAATTTATCGCCGGCCTTTCGATCCGAACCACGAGATTGTGGCGAGAAGACAGATACGCGGTGTAAACCCACACATGTGGCACATATCACCGCACCAAAAGTCTCCAGAGCTGGGGAAATTACCTATGTAGTGGCCATTTCCGTTCGTCGGCATTCAAAGTCCTGGGGAGGAGCCTATAACCCTGGAAAACCACTTTTCATGGGGAAAAAAAAATTTTCATTTGATTAAATACCAATTGCTTGGAAGCCTATTGATTTTTTATGGATTTTTTATGGATTTTTATGGATAATCTCAAAAGACCTTTTTTGTTCAGAATTTCATTGACTTCAAAACACCCCTTCAATGTTTTCAGCGTAAATCAATGGATCTCGAATTAAATTGACAATTCAGAGAAATGTTGATTTCGATTTATATTCGCATTATGATTACGCCGCTGTGTTAATTACCGATTAATCAAGGAACTATCGATTTGGGGAGCAAACATCGGAAGACCTTTTTTGTCGGAAATTTAATCAGCTGCAAAAAAGTCTTCTGGTGATTCCGCCTGAAATTGGTATTTTTCCGAGGACAATCGATAATTAGGAAAATCGTTAAATTCATTTTATCTGCTTTACCACTTCGCTATACGATTGTAAATTGAAGCTTTGGGAGTTGGCCGATATCTTCTACCCGAATGATGCGATTTTTACGAGTAGCCGATCATTTTGAAAGTCGAAGAAGTACCTCGAAAATGCGAGAAACTCCAGAAAATTACACTCTGCCATTCTCGAATAATCGGCGATGGAAGATCCGCTGGGCGTTATCTCCTGGAGTGAGGCAACAACGACCGGAAATAAAGAGCATATATCCATGGTTCATTTGTTAGTGCACTTATTTCTCCGATAAGACTCCATCACCGAATGGGAAAACTATGGCCAATTTTTTTTTCATTAGAAACATTCAAGTTTATATTCACCGATTAGCCATTCTCTTATCAATCGAACGCACTGTGACTCAACCGACAATTGTGCAACACCATTTAGTGAAACACAATTCGATTTGTTGATAGGTGTACAACACGCATTCACCCAATCTTTCGTCATCCAGCTGTGGTGGGTTATGTGGGGGATTTGAGAAAATATTTATGTGGAAATGTTTGCATTGGGTATGCACTCACTGTCGAGAATGAAAATGAAAAGAGAGGGCGAAATAAAACCCGGGGAATAAATCAATTTTTTTTTCTCTCAAGTTTCTTTCGACTGAACAGCCACCCTCGGGGATCAAAGGGGTGGGCTTTTTTCCAAGAGTGCAAAAAGATTAATGTATCTGAATGTATTTCAAGTTCCGCATTGATGAGAGAAATGGGATAAGATCGCCGCTTTTTGGAAATGAAAATCTCAAATTGAATGAGAGGTGGCCAAATGGAAGTTGAGCCAAATGTAAATGGCACTCTTCAATTATTCCCACGGGATTTCACTCTGAGAGAATTGGAAATTAATGAGTCGCAGGAATTCATCAGAATTGTTCCACGAAAAAAGAAATTTTTGCATAGATCCAATTGATTCTAATTTGAAATGAAAAATTCCATTCCAGCTTGATTGCATGCAGAAAAATTGCATTGAATATAATGACTGGAAAAATTGTTAATTTGTCAAAATTACACCGTATTGATTATTTAGCTCTCACAGAAACGAGTTAACTTGTTAATTGAACTATTGAACGGGTAAACCATTTTTTTCCGAGTAAATTATAGTAATTGAGGGATTTTCAGGAGAACTCACGGTTTCTGAGAACCCGAGAATTCCAGTGGCCTTCCTGGAGGCATCGAAGGCTGTATCATAATGAAAAAAAAAAAAAAAGAAATCAGGAAAAAAAATTATGAGACCCCGCCTTCTCTCACGCTTGCCACATGGGGTAATTTTTTTTATTCATTGCAAAAGACTGGTTTCCATCAATACTCGAAAAAAAAACGGTGGGAACTGGATCTTTGTTCCTCATTATTTCAACTCCGCTTATTTAGACAATTATCACCGGTACAAAAATAGAAAAATCCATGGATCGGAAAATCTACGCACTCAGTATTCAGTTATCCGACCGAAGAATCTCCCCCACGCAATTGGTGGAAACTATTTTTATTGGGTTTTCGAGCCTGCGGCAAATGCCCGACAAAAATAATAAAAATCCCCTGGAGAACAAAGTATTGAACGAGTTTTTCATACCGCGGGTAATATATTTTATATCTGGCTAAAATTCTCCTCGAGGGCTCATGCTCTCCAGACTTTTTTCCACATCAAAAACTTATATCTCTTCACCCATATTCTTCCCTCGTTTTTTCTTCCTTCTCCCTATACTTGAGGGGCAACTTTGTCCGGAATTCTTTCTTTTTTTCTTCTAACGCTTCTCTTTCTTTTTCTATCCAACTCGAGTTTCTAGCGGATGCGATGATTTTAGAAAAATCTACCGACTCCGTGACTTTCCGTCGATTTGGATACTCCAAATCCGGATGCTTCAGCATTAATTTAAAACTCAAATCGCTCGCAACATTTATCACCAGCTCAAGAATAATTTTCCTGTTTATCCATTTATCAAGCCGAATTTAAGATGAAAATTGTGAGATCGTTGGGGCACTCAAGAAAATTGATGTTATGGATTTAAAAAAATAAATAAAAAAGAAGGCGTTTCGTGTTCACCAATAAATCGTATATTACACGTGGCAGTCCTTCATTTTCAATAGACTTCCCCCCCTCTCGATGTCAAAATCGATGAAAACGGTATTGGCGACATAAGGGTAGTGTACCATCAAAACCAGTACATAGACATGAACAAAAGTGGGGTCCTGTGTTTTGAGAAGCCACTCGACAACGGTGGCTTTCCCCATCCATGATCGGTATACCTTCAATACATATGTGGATACAATATACCTTATATACACATGCGGTTGTGCATCCACTTGGGCTTTAACCGAGGTTTTCGCCACGCCCACTCAAAGTCCGGGAAAAATTGGGACCGTCTGGCCTTTGTACTAGAAAAGTACTGGAAAAGTGCGCCCTTTATCGACACATCATGAGGGGACATCCACTTTGTTATGTACACCAACCCTCCATTGCACTTCGCATTGTTATATACACCGTATTTCCCCTCCCAATCACCATTCTCCATTTATTTTTCACTTTTCAAACGGTTTTTCTTACAGCTCCAAAGTCACTCAATATTTCACTCACACCCAAATGAATTTCTTTGTACTAAATAAATAATGACAAATAATTACGACCCCTTTGTCAAATACCCGAGAATTTTTATTTTATTATCATTATACTACGGATATTAATTCCACAATTATTGATTCATTAATTCTTACTATTATAGCGCTGTGCTTTTGGTAAAAGGGATTTTTTTATCTCCGAGGAATACCAAGAATCCCCTGAATTGCCGATTCCTTTTTATTCCCACATTTAGCATTTATACAGTGCTATCTGATTACTTTGTTTTGTGTCTGCGGTATGCTGTCGCCGTACCACTGAATCTCGTTATTAGCCGCGGCGCCACGTGTTGTACGTGACGACGAGATTGAAGGCATCAACTGCATCACTGTATTACGCTGGACAGACACCAGGTTTTATATCGGCTACCTCGACATCAACACGACATCAACCCAACATCAACCCGACGTCAACCCGACATCAATCCATCTGGTGAATATGTGCAAATCCATTGTGCACAAGAGGAAACGAAATATGCGAAATGTTGGCACACCTTGGGAACCGGTGCCTCTTAAACGGAAACGCTGATTAAGAGCCCCTCTTTTTATGTCCATTTTTTTATTTCCTTTTCAACATTCGTGGCTTTCCACAGTCTCTGCGTCCTCGTCTTACTTTATTATTGATCTTGTATGTGACCTTATTTCCTCGACAAGCTAATACTTCAATTTATGGGAGCTTCCGGCGCTTTTTTCTTAGAAACCAATTCACGGAGATTACGTCAATATGGAGATGAGCCACAAAAATGTCGTGTTTATTCACGGAATGATGAATATTTTTCACGATGAATGGAGTTGTGGAATATTGACGGTATTTTTATTTGAGATATAGTCACGATTTGGGGACCAAGGGAAAAAGGTAAGCAAATCAATTTTAGTTGTTATGGGAGTTTTCAAGGAATATCTCTGGATTGAAGAGAGATACCGAAATTTTTCTCGGGACTTATTTTCTCGGGGAAAAGGATTGCTGTAAAAAGTTTCATACAAAGAATTCGCTATTTTTCATGGATCATGAGATACACCCTGAAAAGTGGAAACTAGAGAACAACCCGACGTGTTATCGTTTATCTTTTTCCTCCTGAAAGAGTTGAAAAAAAAATCAGGCGGATTTTGCCGAGTGTCACACGGGAAATCCTCGGTGAATCGCCATAAAATAAAGCTCTTGTTGGCGCTTAATTACGATTTTAATTCCACCCCCTGGAATGTCGCCAAAATGACAATTTAATATTAACGCGTCTGGTTTTATTGTCTCATTGGATTATTTTTAATGTCTCAATCCGCCGGATGCGCTCGGCAATTTCCGGGAAAATGTGTACAGATAAAAAATTGGTATTAAAATAGAAGGATTATCGAGAGGCAGATCGATTTATCGAAATTACGAGGCTAGAAATGGGGTTAACAATATAGAGTATACGGTATATAACAACGACGTGACTGAAAGAGCTGAGAGGAAAGATGATACATGATAATGCCTGTGTGAGGTGTATCTAAGTCACCCATGTGTTGTGCCAGGGTGAAGATTAAGCTTGGTATTTTAACTCCATGAATCGTAACGATATAACGGAACTTCTGGCATAAGGTATCCTCACGAGGTGATTCCTTTCAGGACAAGTCATTTCTTTATCGAATCGTTGTGATGACGGGGGGTTTCCATTTTTTACTCATTCAATAATACAGCCAGTGCGATTTTTCCACATTGTTTTATGACCCCATAAATGTTTGGATTTTTTTTTTAATATTCGAGTCCGTTGATTGATTAGGAAAAATTATTCATGGAATTCAGGAGTTGAATAGTTCTGGTGGTAGCATTATTGTCATTTGTTCATAACAAATAATCATATTCATTTGAATAAATTTTTGCACATGAAATCATTTATCGCGGCGACGTGCAGAATTAATTCCGGGAAAAGGCGAAAAAAATATACCCTGAAATGTTGATATATTTGAAAGTCTGTTGGAATGCAAGTCTTGGAAAATACTTGTAGCGTGGAAATAAACGAGCCCAGGGGGCAGAATAGAGGAGATGTACAAGTTCTGCGTTTGTGTGGGTTTGAGTGCCGCAAGAAATTCATCTAATGTAAGAAGACCAGTGGTAATTACATGAGGGCGGTATCGCAGATGCTTGTAAAAACCATCGGTGGATTTTAAAATTGGGTGAAACCTCAATGCCCGAATATGAAATAGAAAACTATCTCAACTAAAACTATTGCTTTTATAAAATATCGATGGATTTTTTGAACTATCGATTTTAGAAGAAGATGCGAGAAGACATTTTCTTGGAGAGTCAATGGGTTAAATAAAATCTCCTGACGTTCAGTCATTACTTTTCGTTAGGAATAATTGATAACTCAACCTATCTTACTTTACCAGTTGGCTTCCGAATTGTATCATCAGGGTAAGTGAGTAAAGTATGTGCCTTCATGCGCACACACATAAAGAAATTGCCCAAGTAACTGGCAGTATCGACCGAAGGGCTTTTGGAAGGTTCCCCTTTCCCCTCATTATATCATCAACCCACGCATTATCTCTTTCACATCCAACGAATGTTAAATCAAATGTCAACGCACGTTGACTATAAATTTCGGGTGTATCCCTGACAACGCAATTTGACACGGATATTTCGAATCAAATGGTCTCTTCAATGAATTCCGAAATTATGAGATTCAACGAGTAATCCAGGAATATCTCTGAAACTACAGGGGGTACAAAAATATGTGTCAATATCATTTTTCGATAACTAATCGAGAGCTACAAAAAGGGTCTAACAAGATCCCGCTATCTCGACGAGCTCCAGAGATATTTCCAAAAAAATTCATGATAAACTCAATCCAACACGCCTCCTTTTACAGCATGTTTGAATCAATAATAAATTGCTCCAAAGAATGACCAAAAACAAATATCTGTTGACACCTACCGATGAAGGCGACGGCCGCTAGAATCCAGATGTCCATCTCTCCAAAATTCCCTCAAAAACCGAGTGAAAAATGAGTCCCACGTTCCGTCAGCCGACGCACATGGTGCGTAACGTTGTCAAAACCATGTGTAGTTTCACTCACTCCTCAAAACACGTGAAAACCCCCCGAAAGAAAAAAAATCACAAAAACACACTCCACTGTACCCCTGATACAACCCGAACCGTTGTTACACCCCACTCCACCCTACCTCGTTCTTACCCCGTCTCCACCAAAAATTCAATAAGAAACACCTCGTGTCAAAAACACAACAGTCGTATCACTCGCGTCGTGGTTCATTCACATGGCACGAAGCACATCACTCAACTGACGTGCATGCCTCCCGGCGAATTGAATAACAATCACAATATGCTCAAAGCTCGATTAAACTGCTGTCCAAATAATCTGGCTCATTTTCACAATGCCGAATATTCAAATTTGTCAATATTGTGTTTTTTGTAATGAGGCGTCGGGCTGTGGCTGTAGCCGCGGTGCTACTCCCCGCGGAGGAGGCACGAACGCGCTTTTACTTGTGATGCACTTTATAGTCGGGCGCCGAGAGAACTACTAACTGCTCCGAAACTACCAAGTGCCTGCGTGCGCCTCGCGCCATCAGTTGGCAGCCGATCTACAACTGCCCCCCTCCTGATCCCTCCCCACACTCTCTTCTCAACCCCCTCAGCAGATTCGCTCCCCTCTCTCCTCAACATTCCCCCACAGCCAACGAGGTGAACCCACCCCCTCCTCACTCGTCCCTCACCACCACTGCGGCCAAGTGTTGTCCTCTCCCACCCTCACGTCATCCACCACATTTTCACATCACCGCTCTCTCTCTTACTCTCGTTGTATTTCCCCTGTGTCCTGCGCCGTCGCGCGTCGCGTTGGCCCGGAGTATTGACCGGTTCTACATCGGTACGAGAACAGCAGCACAACCAGCAGCCGAACACTGTTTTTTTTGCAATCGTGTGGGTAAATGTGTGGAGATGTGGGTAGATGAGTGTGCGCGCGCAGGTTCACGAGTTGAAAGTGTTCGGGGAGGGTGCACGAGGTGCCGGTGGAGATTTTGCGACGTTGCCGGCTCCGTCGAGGACTATTTTTCGGGGATGGTATCGTTGTTTTTCTCCTTTATTTTTTTCTTTTTGATGGGGGGTGGCCTACCTGATTCTGTTGGACAGTTTTAACCCCCTCCTCTTTGGCGCATTTTTTCACTACCTTTAGGGTACGTGCCGCGTGTACCCGAGCAGGGGGTGACACTTGTCGCCGTTCGTGAATTTACAAGAGCACATGCACTCCACGCCGTGGGGGCGACATAAAGCGAGGTAAAAAGAGGATTTTTTTTTTTAACCGTGAGGGGGGAATCGTGAATGGTCGAGCTGAGGGAGCCAAATTGTTTTTGTTCTCTTGCTGTACCTGTTTCGGAGGTTTTTTTTTTGGAGGGGGATTTCGCCGTGGGAGAGGGTGTTTTTTTTTTTGAGTTTTGTTACTTTTGCAGTCTCGGGCTGAATGAGTTGCTGGAGGTAAGCGCCACTCGGCACACATTTGAATAACAAAAGGGCTTTCTGAGGGTATTCCGATATTTGGGATTTCAAATAACGGGGGATGAAAGGGTGAGGATGAGGAAGAGGGAAATTGTGGAATTAATTCGGGAAATTGCAGTTTTTTGAGATTACTGGAGTACCACGATGAAAAAATTAATGAGCCAATTGAATTGGCTCATCAATTTTTTCTCTATTATTCGTTCAATGGATCGTAGAGCAAACGAGCATTTTGAAAGACGAGAAAGTTATTTCATCTCCAGCCTCGACGAAATAAAATAGTATTAAACGAAGCCAGTTATCTCGAGAGGAAAGATGAGACATTAGTGGAGAAAATCGCTTACTCGTTTTCCTCGTAATTAATCCACTATACCACACGTGTAATCTGCTTCACTCAGTTTGATTACACGTAGAAGAGCAATTAATTACCTGTCTGTGGTACAGTGGATAACTTTAACAACGTGAATGTACCATGAGTAACTTCAATGCACCGCATCACGTATTGGCAAGAGCCTTCCCTTTTCCTCCCCTTTATTCGCATCCCTTCAGCATTTGTAACCCCCGGGGGCAACAGAATTGATCTTCTCACAAAGGGGATGGGCGAGGGGGGGCACCCCCTGTAAATCATTCCCCTTCATTCGTCCTTTGCATATTGACTTCTGTCCTCCAAAATTACACTCCACATTGTACCGCAGAAATACGCCATTTCCCCAGAATTTCACGTTTTGCGTCTGAAATGTGAGAACAAAAAAGTATTCACCAAACAAATACTACATTATTTTTTCTACCTCATTCGGGATTTTTACTGGCCATTTGTTTGCACGAACTGAAAAAATTGACAACTCAAATTTGGACGATAAAAAATCATTCCACTTGGAGGGAAAAATTGGAGATTTAATTTATCAGTTGAAATAATTGCATTTCCTTTCAATGCAAATCGCTACAGCGCTTTTAATCGAAAAGGATTACACCGATTCGATGGATTAATCCTCGATAAAAAAAATACCGTCACTCATGCAAATGCCCCACATTCCATTGATGGAAATCCTTGGTACTTTTTGATAGAGAAAAGAGGATAAACGGGAGAATAATGGGACACTACGCACGAGTGGCTCTTCACATCAATTAGAGCTCGAAATCCATGAACGCCCTCGGCTGTATTGTTTAATATCGTTTATTAGCCAGTTTCAGAGTGGAGGCCAGTTGTTGTTCCTATGCCAGCTCAAAACTGGCTTACATTCCTCTCTCGACAATGGGGTCAAAGGGGTTGTCTCAATACAAGCCCTTCCCCCTCCATTCCTCGGTGTTTTGTTGCAGAACCTGCCCTTCTGACAACTCAAACTCCATTGGAGGGAATTTCGTGCATCTACTGTATTAAACCTGAATCAATCATCTCCGGACTCTAATGCAATTTCAATTGACTGATTTACAGGGGCTTTTACCCAAAAGGCAATCAATCTCCATCCATGATAAGAGATTAGTATGAATCAAGAACATTTTTTATTCCGATAAATATCTCTTTGGCTCGTCGATCATAAAAACAATTATCTCATTTGTTTTGGGGTATTCAGTGAAGGATTTTTGTGATAAAATTAGATAAATTGGTTGACCATTCTTCCGATCATAAATATATCTCGCAAGTTTTTCTTTTGAGGAGAATTTCCCGAGATTAATTGATATTGAACAAGTATCATTAAAGTTATCTCACTTAAATCATTCCCAGCGAAATTATAAGACGACAAAATTATTCTCTGTCGGACTGTGTTTATTCATTTAAGTGGATTTCATCGTTGCACTCTGACGTTTTTTTCACAGAAAACTGTCGTTTCAGCTCAAAGGCAATGATACCAAGTGCCATGCCTGTGTTGAGGCTTTCAACGCCATTAGTCATCGGAATATTAAGTCGTACACCATTCCTCTCGTGAACGAGGGCAAGGGCTTCGAGACTCACTCCCTCACTCTCGCCACCCACAATCAGTATATTCTCAGCGTTGGGGTAATTTGTCGAGTAATACGGGATGATGGGAATTGTCGAGATCAATTTTTTTGCCAGGTTTGCGTCATACTGGCGTTGTCTGTAATTCTTGAATTCCGCAGAATCGACGACTGCCTTGAATAGGTTGTCCTGGGCCTCGTAATCCTCAAGGGGCACTGTCGTATCCTTCTGGGGAGAAACTACTTCACCCTCTATGCCATCCGGTAGTTCCTCCTTAGTTTCATCCAGAGATTCTGCCTCAATTTCCTCGGTTACAAGTGCATTGTTGTCGGCAACCCAGACGGTGGCTGAAGGGTCGATCATCCTTCGAATTTCCTTCCAAGTTCTCGTCCCAAATATGGGAACGCGGAAGTGCGCACCTGCTGCACTTCGCAGCACTTTTGCATCCCAAAGATCAACACAGCCTAGAATTTATTGAGGATGAGCGTTTAACTGAAAATTTCTTAATTGACTCGAGGAGGAGGAGGAGGATTTCATCAGGTAGTTTCTGAGATAAATCAGTAATTTTGGATAGTGTGGAATTTTCTGGATTTTATTATTTGATCCTCAGGTTTTTTTTTTACCTTTGACGAGGATTAATTGCTTGCAGCCCACGGCCGCACAGGCTCTGAGGATCGCACCGAGATTTCCTGGTTCTCTGACGTTGTCACAGACTATTGTCAGGGGCAGGGCCTCGGGGGAGGGCTTGATGCTCTCTGTGTCTGGGGTTTTGAAAAACGCTGGAGGAGAAATTCGGTTTCATGTTATTGGAATTTACTTTCCAGATTAATTGTACTGATGGCACATTAAATTGTGAGACATATAATTTCTCTCACCCATAAGTCCCGGAGAAGTGGTCAACGTCGTCCACGTCTGTATAGCTCTATATGGTGTTTTATATAATTTAATTCCCACATCTGGAAGTGGCAGCTTCAGAGCATCTGCAACTCTGCTAAAAACTACCACTTCGGGGATACTGCCCGCGTGGAGGGCATCCGTTATTAATCTGTGGCCTTCCAGGATTATTCTACTGTTTCTATCCCTAGTCTTTCTGGATCTAACGGACATCATCAGCTTCCTGGGAAAACCAAGGCTTCAAAAGTTATCTCATCGATTGCATTGTCTAAATAATTTTTAATCCCAACGAATTTCAATGAATATCTCTGAATCTCTGAGCAATACGAAATTTTTACAAAAAATTACAAGAGCTCAAAAAATTTTCCCAGCTCCCTTGGAATTATCGATATTGATTTTTTTCATGGAAATTAAATTCCAAGGGCGAGTCGGAGATACTTACATCAACAGGGGATCGTTTTCTTTCAGCTCTGAGAAATTTAGAAGACCGTCTTCTCTCAAACGAGTGTCAGCCTCAGTGACAACGATTTTCTTTTTGGGCTTATTCTTCTTAGGTCTGACTTTTAAGGGCTTCCTCTTCTCCACGTCGAGAAATTCATTCGGCCCTTTAGCTTCCTCGATTTTCTCGAGGATCTCCTCCTCGTTAACGATTCGCACTGGCCGACGGTGAGCAATATTCGAATATTGCTGCACTTGTGTCAGTCCTCGAGAGCTCAATCCTCTCAGAGGACATTGCAAACATTTCACTGTCAATCTCAAAGTAAACAACATCTCGATTTTTTACCGCTATACTGGACAATTGAAATTAATCAGGAGAATATTATGCACTCGTGTAGATACTCATTTTTCATTAATAGGGGAATTCCCGAGTGTCAGCTTTTGAAAACTTGGGGAAATCAACTCGAAATTTCGTAGACTTTTTTGAATATCGCGGAAGTATTGAACTCTTGTCAGGATTTTGGAGTATTGCTGATTAAATTTCGGAGCAACACGTTTTTTAATTGACGTTATTTAGGTTAGAACTTGGAACAATATTATCGTACAAGGAAGCGCCATCTCCTGAGATTTTCAGGCGTTTAGAACTCGTGGGGTAAGTTACCCTCTGCCAACTAGGTAAATTCCTTTTCATATACGGAAATTAGAAATAATTAGACATTCTATGGAAATAATTAAAATTAATTTTGAACCAGTCCTTAATGATTTTTGGAAATGGAATTTTCGATCATTTTTTTTTCCGTGTACTGGAGGATTGGGAATTATTAAAAATTCCTCAGATTAATGTTGAATTTATAATTTTTATTCTTCAACCTGATTATTCAGTCAATATTTTTCAGACATGGATGGCTTTCAAGGGATTATTAACAGCCTTCACACCAGCACGCCAAACGTGCGCTGCAATGTCCAGACACTCGTCCCTCTTCTTTGCAAATACGCCGGCATGCTTCGTTATCCCAAACAGCACAGGGGCCCTTATATTTTCCGGATTTGCAATCAGCATCAACCCTGTTGGCGCCCATAGCCACCAGCATCATGACAGCAACGAGAAGATACAGGAATTTCATCTGAAAAGCAATCGAAACAGATTTTTTGAAAAAATTATTATAATCATTATCATACCAAAATTTTCCAAAAACGAATTACAATTAGCAAATACTCGTTAATATTTAATTAGTGAAAGTTATACCTTGAGGTTTGTAAATCTTAGCAGGTCTCTTGATGAACTGGTTGACAATCCGTGATTCTTGTCGTCTTTTATATTACGGGACTACGCAATATTTCCTTCTGTAATCTTCAAACATTTCGATGACAATCTTAGATCGATTATGTACCAGGAAAAAGTCACCGTATTGTTGCCTTATTTCAGAGAAATATTGGTTTCAGATTCTAGAGATAAGGAAAAACCCACAAACACAGACTTTCCTAGAACATTGTTTTTAGAATCTCAGCATTCAAATGATTCGCGCATTTGCAGATTGTGAAGTACTTTTCCACTCAAGTCATTATTGAAGGTAAAAATTGTAAACCGAATGAAGTACGTGTTTCTAATTAAAAAATAATCTGTCGTTTTCAATTAAATTGATATCAAATGTATTTTTCTCATTCATTGCATTTTTAATCATTTTTTTAACGATCCTATTTTAAAAATTTTCAAATTCAAAATTTTCGAAAAAATATCAGGCGAACAGGAGATCAGAGGAGGTATTCCAAAGAGGATTGACTAAAGTAGTAAAGTTTTTTTTATTAACCAAGTTTTTATTGCAATGCTGGGGTGTCCATCAAGTCGACGGGGTGAATTTTATTTTCTGCTGTACGAATGCTTTTTGTTTTTCATTTGTTTAACTGATATTTAGCCCACTGTAGCACGTACGGAAGGGGGAAACCACATCTTGTGAAATTTTCATGGAAAAAATAATTCAATGCATTGAATATATACCACTAAT